>NC_135251.1:16531647-16834677 GCF_964204865.1 Styela clava | reverse complement strand
GAGAGAATTGTAAGTGTCGTCAACGTTACAGGGTGGTCTACCATACTGGGGTGTACTTACTTTCAGGGCAGACAGCTCATCACATGCACCTAATAGGTTTAGCTTGATAAATATTTTAAAACCTAACCCTGACCAGTCCACGATCGTTAGATCGTCATAATTAAGATGAAAACCCCTAAAGGTTTTGATTATGAAAGAAATATAATAATCTGATCCTGCTCAATTGAAGCTGGGTGATATAGCAAATTTTAGCGCTTCATTTTTAGGCGCGGCACCTATTTTATTATTCGGTCATTAATGTCTCTACGATATAGACCCTCCTCCATGAAAGTATTCTGTTTCGAATATAGGCGACGACTGTTTCATTATATGTTTCATGGAAACAAATATACCGACTAATTGTGTTTTATCCTGCATAGGAAGGTGCACGAATGGAGCGACCATAGACATTTATTTCGCAATGTTACCACAATAACCTCGAACGCGTAATTAGTACATATTAAACAGAGGACAATAACGTCATTTGTCAGAGACTGTCGCATAGCTACATATAGTGGTGTTCTCTTTTATAATCTCTGTTTATCTCGAATAAATTTGTAAACATTGCAATGGGCGTTCGCCGGCAACATTCTGATCACAAGGCGATAACATTCAAATGACCTTTGTAAATTTGAATTGATTAAAAATGAAAAGTAAGCTTCGTGTTAAAACGTTAATAAATGATCCGAAATTGCAAAACCACGCAGATTAACGGCATGCCCTCGAGGTTCATTCTGCAAAACAATCCGATAAAAATTTTGCAACGTAAATTATGCAATACCGATTCTTGAATGTGGAACATTTGGTCGAACATTATTGGTTTGGATTTTCGACTCCCGAGTTCAAATTGAACCGAATTGTTTTACCTTTCACAAATGGAAAAATAATCATGTATGCTGGGTTCAGCTATATTTTTGGACAAAAAGGGCGTTTAATATTTCATTGAAGCGTGCATATAGCGTGTGGGAGAGATGCAAAATGGGGTCCAGAGAAAGTAAACATTCTGATGGAATTAGTCATGACAGGAAGATCAAAGGGTTGTTGTCTAAATATAGGCCTCTTCTAAATTTAACAATTTCAACTCAGCTTTTCTTATACAAAAATGGAATACATTATTTAGAATCAGGAAATTAGTCTGGTGAACTTGTGTCCTGGATTTTAACGGTCTTCTATTCTCTAGAAGAGAATAATTTTAAAATATAATTATTTTCTCCCGATAACTGGAGGAGGACTCAAAATATAAAAAGAATTGCGCTCAAATACATTTAAAATTCAAATAACGCGAAGCTATATTAAGAAATAATTAATATTTAGGATGACGTCAAAGTGTACAAAGTGTTTTATTTGTGTTTGAAACGTCAAGCAAAAATTTCGGCAATACCTAAAATAGACTTTGTGTAAACTAACTCATCAGCAATTAATTTGTGTATTACGTAAAAGGATTTCGGGTATTATTATGCTCAAAAACATGTTGCATATTTGGGCGAGGCCCAATTTTCGATACCGAGACTAATAGCTCAACTATATTTTTCAAGCACTCACCTTTCTTATGACCCACTTCTATCTGTCAACAGCCTGCCCCCATAAAGGGTGAATCCGAAATTTTGGTTGTTTTCGCGGTAATGTATAGTCTAACGGGGTACGTTAAATTCCAAAATAAATAGACTTTTTGTGTGTTATCCAAGAAGGAAACAAAAATCATTTCAATTGCGATTGCAATTGCAACTTTCAATTGTGTCTTGTAAATTTGTTATTTATGTCAGGATATGTTCGAATATTCGTCATTTTTATCCGAAGCCTTTGTTTTATTGTAAGCGTTTCATTCCGAATAACGGGACCTATTAGTGGTAATCGGAATTTCATACGCAGAAATGAATAATATTTATATAAATGATTATTTTTACATTTATTTATACTCATAATGACGAACCAAAAGCTTATCTTCGAACGGTCACGTCCGGGGAAAAGATTATGAGGTTATAGTCTGCAGATTGTTAAGAATTTGCTGACTTCTAAAATTTTCAAAAAGAAAAATGTTTGAGAAAGAAATAGACTCAATGAGAGCTCCTAAGCCTAAAATACTATTCCAAATCACCTGCAAAAAAGATCTTGTAAAACTTTACGAGTCGAAGGTTTGCTAAACCTATGCACACTAACTATGGCCCAAAGAAAATAAAGCGATAATTGGGCTGAAATTGATAATATTTATGGATCAGACACGACCTTAAAACAATGCATGGAGCGATTGCCATTTTTTTCACAAGTCTGGTTTGCTTTACTGAAACGTGCAAAATATATTACTAGTTTCTAATACCCATGGGCGCCAGACAGCTCGGAATTCCATTTTAATTTTTTATTGTTTGGGAGAACACGGATTCAAATTAACGTTAAAAAAGACGCCGCCAAAACATTGCGTGCTTACAAGAGAATTCTTTGACGGTAATATCTATTTTGCGGTATCGATGTAATAAAAGTATCGCAGCGCAAAATGTGTAGTGCTCAAAAATATGATTAATTTTGGAACATGGCCCGAATCCGTCAAACGGGCTAACAACGCCTGGCATTATTGTATTTACGCGCTATTTGATGCGATAAGTTGGATACTGGAGGTATTTTTCTAGTTTTACGTCCGAGATTCTTAATGTTTCCCCGAACTTTGACCTTGGAAAAATAAGTAAATCAATGCTCGGGGAACACACATTAGCATTAAAAACTTGAGATTGATTGCATAGACATGTTTTAAAATTCTGAGATATAAACCTACAGTGTCAATGGGCAACAATTGGAAAAACATGGCTGCGTCTATCCATAAATGTCAAATTTGTATTTTTGTTAAAACCAGCTGATGCCGTGACACCGATTCAGATCAACACTTCATAAATAAACTTTCGTTTTCATGAAGCAAACTTCTCGACCTTTTACCCGAGTTAAACGTGGGAAAACAAATTACCGCAGGAATCCTAGAGATTTATTCCACTAGACTTCCCCGAAGAGGATAAGTATCAAGTTTCGTTTTTCTGTAGTAAATATGATTCACTCTTTCGGCCTCAGCAAAAATAGACCCCAGATTATTGATTTCTTGGCACTCGCACCCCTGAAAGTATTTTACTAATTTGAAAACATTTAAAATATGTACGCAAACAAGCTAACCAAAAGTAACGTGGTTTTGCTAATATTCAATTCTGATGGGATGGGTGATATTGAGGCAATATCGTGAAATTGTAATGATTAAAATATCAATCACATCCTCATTAAACAATAATGTAAGTTCGTTCTATTGCCAACGAGTGGCAAAAAAGGCGAGAATGTTAACTATCTCGCCGCTACATGTCTTTTTCATGCTATCTTGTCAAAGCCATGCGTGTCTAAGCATTGATAATATATATTCATTGAAAAAGTCAAAATACGAACTTGGCTCGTTGGCGGAGCGCAACGTGCTAGGCGTTAGGTATACGCTAGCGTCTGATTACGCTGCGTGGGCTCGCAGGTTTGAATCCTGTGGAAATAATTAGATGCGAGAGGATTGCTGAATTCCTCACCGCCGTAGGGTGGTTCACGCAACCGCTGGTCGGTTACGGCTTCCTCCTCCACCAAGTCCATGCATCTAAAACAAAAAACTGGCTAAACCAATCGGACGAGAGAATGTCCTTCGCCATATCATTTAGTCGACTTTTCTCTCCCAAGGGATAAATGTGTAAATCTTCATCCTCCTACGATATAGCAGTTGAACAACCGTGAGTGCAATAGAGAATAGAGACCCCTCAGCAGTTCTACCGCACAACTTAATCATGTGATAATTTATTAATTTGGTATGTATTCAGTCACGTGCAATTATGTTACATTACAATACGGCCAACAAACATTCGATGTTGTAAATCAGAAAACAAAAATGCTATTTATAAATACAAAAAACCCGATAATCTGATATGAGCGAGTGTTGATTATCTAGAATCAAAATCTCAATAGATTCTCTCAACTCACTATTCTATCAAGAATATTGATTATATGTATATCGTCATATTTGATTTAACAAAGTGAAGATTCTTTTAGGTTATGGCATGTTCCGTAGATCACTAAATAATCGCATTATGTATGCTAGTCAGTTACGCTTTATTTGTTGTAAGCTTTTGAGCCAAATTTTGCACTTCATTAAACACAAAATAAGAATTCTCAAGTGAACGCACACCACCAAGTAAGAAGTGAAGATTTTCCGTTAAACTTTTCCCGCAGCGCCACGCCGCGGACACTGAAAATCAGATCACCTATTCTCAACAGGCCCCTTCCCCATAAGATTGATTTACCACTTCGAACCCTCGAAACTCAATTGTTTTTGTACTGCCTCTAACAGTTTGGAAAAGAGTATTGAAACAACCGTATTTTTGTTATACGTACTGCTTATAGCTTAATTGTCTATTAGCTACAAGGTCTATTGTGAGGCGGATCGGATGTACTCTCCAAGATACTTTCGTTTTTCAGGCTATTTCAACTACGAGTCCAACTAGGATACAAAAGTACCTCGAAGATATATTACATACAATATGAAAATAGTCACGCTGAACATATTGCAGTACTGTATTATATGTGATTAATGTTACTTAAACAGTCAAGCGTCATCGATTAAAAAAGGCATTTTACCTCATATGAAACAGGATTTAAACACAAACGAGTATCTCATACTATAACAGGGTCAATAGCAAAAGCGGTCACCTGTCTAGCAAGGTTGAATACGAAGAATGAACTACAAAGTCTTCTCCTATATATACACATTTTCAATTTTGCCCTATTTAGATATAAAGATTTAAATTAATTAATTTTAAATTCCGAGTTTTCAAAATAATAACAAATTAACGTAATAGATGGTAATACTACATCCGTAGATATCTTATTAAGTCTGATGATATCTAAAGGTATACGACCAACTAATTTAATAATGTACTCCGCAGCTTAGGAACTCGTAACTACCGCTCCAACAAGACAACAATACAAATAAATCACTTAGTAATAGGCTAATAGCCCCTTATGCATCATCCAAAATCGAATTCGGAGATAGACTATAACTAGACATTTAAAGACAGCGAATGCCCACGAAAAATAGTAATATGACAAAATGATCCACAAGTCCACTTCGTGCCCGAGCCACTATCTAAGATACCGTGCGGGCGATTGTTTTTTTATTAACCTAGTCCTATAAAAACGTTATTGTTACGGTTTTCGTAATTATCGGACCATTTATAGACCGCAGAAAAAACTTAAAAATAAAAGTGATAGCCTCCTAGTGACTTCTATCATCTTGAGTACGGGGAATTTGAAATCGATTGGTCCAGAAGCTGCGCAGAATTTTTTTTTTCTTAACAACAACCCAAGCATCCCACCAGAACCAACAACAATATTTAAATAAAACACTTCGCATCCAATAATCCAAATCTTATAAAACTATATGAATCTGATATAAAATATATGAAGCGGCAATATCGGCATATGCCCCTACTAGTACCAGCCTAAGAACACCTTCTGAAATGTAATGCCCAGGGATGTCCGAACTCCGAATCGAATTTATTCGAATATCACGACCTCCGGATATCATTTTAGTGTTTATAAGAATTTTGAATATCGCGCATACATCATAGCCCTCGTCGTCGGGAGCGCTTTGATTTAACCAATTGTACAATCACAGTATTTTTCATCATTATCGAGAATAGTCTTGTGCGATCGCAATAAACAATAAACAACAACAATAAACCCAGGAGAAAAGGGGACAAATTGCCCAGTAATTCATGTTTTACATCTTCAGCTTTTATCGCGACCGAGCATAATGGGAAAATTGTGAATTTGCTGCGATTTGCCGTGTCTGAAATAGCGTTCAAAAAAGGTGTATATATCGCGGGTTTTATCTTTATTCCGGTGTCGTTGATGATAACATTGTTCAATTTACGTTGGCGGGATTAACGTATGAGCGAAGATAGAAGCACCACACCTGACAAGAATGAGTAAATTGACGCCACTCGAAACACGATTTTCAGTCGTAATGCTCCTACATTGGCAGATAGAAATTCACGAGTTTGGGAAGAGTAACGGAATTCTGCTTAACGTTGCCTTTTGTTTTATTGGACACGTAGTGGACCTATGGATCGTTTTGTTATTCTTGTAGTTCTTATTCTTGTTGGTATTCTGCTTTGTATCGTTATAAAAAATCGCTTTTCTGCTTGATTCGCTTTCTCCACCAATTGCTTTGAAGATAAAGATTGTATTTTTCGCTAGAAGGCCATTACCTCTATTTATTTTCTATGAATACTATGAGATTTGATTTCATTCAAAATTGCGCTGTATTAACTTTTACTCACGGGAACACTGTTTTTAATCTATTTCAAGTGGTTCCGCAATCGACTATCAGGCCTACAGCTACAGGTTCGATACTGGTAAGTTACCGTGCCGAATATGATTTTCGAGGAATTTCATCGGGGATGAATCTGAAACTGAAGAATGATCATCGTCACACGTCCTGCGAAACGCTGCGACAGTACCTGTACCGTCACCGGTACCTTGGGTAGTCGAGTTGTCCGTCTTCCGATACCGCTACTGGTAACGGTAAGTTACCTCATACGATTTTCAGGGAATTGATGATAAAATATTTGGTTTTACTCCCCGTGTTATCGGTTGCACAGACTGTCTTCACTAGCCATATTCTCCCGACAAGGTTCATTTTTCGCTCGCAAAGCCTTCGCCGAACGTCGACGGGGCGACGCCGATTTTGCCCCGGTTGCTCATTGTATATCGTATTCTCTCTTTTATCTTCCACTCGCCGCGTTTGTCTCGTTTGTTTTCTGTTTCTTTTACTAAATCATCGGGGCCGATCGGGGCTAGCCCCGAAATTATGACGACACAATGCCGACGTTTCTTACAACAACGTGTTGACATATTCACGCATTCCTTCTCGTTCGTTGGTTACTTGAAGAGTTGATAGTTTCCTCGCCTTCGTTTTTGTCGCTTGTTTCGCTATTTGAATCAGTTAGAGACCTTTAGTCCATTTGTTTTCGATTTTCCACATTCCTTTTGAGCTCCTCACTTCTTTCCGGCTTCGCATTTCTTAGCCTTAGACCTCATAATGAATAAGGTTGATGCACTACTTCGCACTCCGTTTTCGCAGCTGCCGCTGGAACAAAAATTACAACGGTAGGTACAAGGTACAACGTCTTGGGCCTTATCAATCAAAAAAATCCCATGACGGAGGAAAGCGTCGGCGTACATCTGCGCAGAAACTTGGTATAAAAAACACGAATGGTTGTGTTACAGCGAGGACAAAAATGCCCTTTTTTGTTTTTATTGCCTACTTTTTGCTACCGCCCGTGACTCACGTTGGTGTAAATTTGGTTTTAGAGATCTTAAACATCTTTCCGAGCGTGCCAGGGATCATCAATCTTCTATGGAGCATCTGGACAATGCAGTAAAATACCGAACATTCGGAAATGTTAATATTGCGGCACAGTTGGATGAAGGACGCGCGGTTTCTATTCGTCGGCACAACCAAAACGTCGAGAAAAACCGCCATGTTCTCGGTCGATTGCTCGACTCAATGTATAAAATTTATTTACAACATTTGGATCTGGAAATTGAGAATTGCCAGTTCCTTTCGATTCAGTCTGACGAGACAACTGACACCACGTGCGTTTCCCAACTGGCTGTGATTTTTCGGTTTGTGAAAGATGATAAACCTACCGAGAGATTTCACAGCTTTGTACCAATCGTTGATCGCACGGATTGCGGGATATCGGCTGTACTGAAAGAAGTGTTACAGCCTTACAACGCGAAGTCAAAATTGATAGCTCAAACTTATCACGGCGCGGCAGTCATGAGTGGGTCGAAACATGGTGTTCAAGTTTATATAAAAGAAGATTTTCCTCATGCGCATTTTTTACATTGTTATGCACACCAATTTAACCTCGTTATTAAAAATATGTGTCTTGATACCCTTCTCGTCCGTATATTTTTTGCAAATGTTTCGGGGTTTTCTTCATTTTTTTTTCGTTTCGCCGAAGCGCTCTGACCTCCTTCGCCAGATATGTAGCCGCCGTCTCCCAGCTTGTGCACCAACACGTTGGAACTTCCAATCACGCGTGGGAAGGTTTTGTACATCAACTTAATGGAATGACTACAGAGAGACAGTTGGAATAAATCTCTACGAATAGACTAGAACAGTTGTTCCAAGCCTCTGTACGCCTATTTTTGTACTCTTTAATGTGGTTTATATTCTGTATACAAACAAGCATCATGGTAAAATAAATAAAGTTCGTAACCAACGCAATAATCCCCGATTGCCCGGGAAACGTCGATGTAGCGTGGTAAATAAAGTGTTGAAAATCGCCAAGCGTTTGTAATTGATATGTACTGAAATTTCGAAATACGCCAGATAAAAGATATTTGCGAAATTTGTAACTTTGCTCTGTTTCATATAAATGAGAAACTTATAAACACGTACAAGATAGTTAACTTGTAAAATTAAAAACATTTTGAACAAAAATGGATTCATGGTTTGCAGTTAAACCGAATTTAGAAGCAGCCGCGGAGCATAAAACTGACAATGGCATTTAACGCCAAGTATGCCCACAATTTTAAACCGGATCGAAATTCAATGGTGTCCACAAGACATATTTTGACGTTCGATTGTCCGAAATACGATGTGGGAACGTTTTTTAATAAAACGATTATCGTGTCCATGTAAACGTAATGACACGAGTCTACGACACAACATATAATAGCGATGAGGATGATTAAACTATTCTAATGCCGGTGGAGTAATTTTATACACAAGGTAACCATACTTTACGTGAAAAGCGACGGTAAATACTTCGGACATTTTGCTGATTGTCACTGCCGGCTTGATACAAAAAGCTAGCCTACACACTGTTTTCACATTGCTACAATTTCTTGCTACCTTACTTTTCTACTTACGGAGAAATGAGTTCTCACGGATTTCCACCACCTGCTATGTTTTTGGCCAATCCTGGAAAACATCCAGTCTGCCAGTTGCATGGCAGCAATGGATTGCGTTGTTTCAAAACTAAATGGTTGCTACTGCTAATACTGAATTGCTTGCTGTCCGAAAATAGGCTATACTACTACACTGCCTAGGTGCTGAAGGCCAAAGATTATTTTACACATTGACAGAAGATGCAGTTGTGTTCGATGAAAATGTGAAAGCTGTTAAAATGCTTGAGAAATATTTTCAACCTGCTGTAAGTGTTATTGCTGAGAGATATCGTTTCCGACAACGTTCTCAATTACCTAGTGAATCCATTGATGAAGATCTTGCTGCATTACGTGAGTTAATAAATGATTGTAATTTTAGTGATCCCGATGAAATGATTCGTGACCAAATCGTGGAAAAAATTAGCGTGAATAAAATACGAGAAAAATTGCTAATGGAATCCACACTTACACTTACAAAAACTTTGGAGATTGCTCGTCAAATTGAAAAAGATTTACGTGATTCCAGATCACTTGCTGTACATAGAAATACAGTAAATACAATGAAGTCAAAGCGTCCTGACTTCAAAATCAAAGAACGTTCTTCTACGAATAAGATGAAAACACAGATGTGGTTCCAAAGATCATCTTGCTAATAATGAGAATTGCAAAGTCAAAAATGTAAAATGTCGCAAATGCAACAAAGTTGGACATTTTGAAAAAGTTTGCAAAAGCACACCGTTGCAACACATAGATGTGGCTTCTAATCCGATTTTACATACTACTACTTCTAGTCATTATGATAAGGCAATTCGTCATGTTGAATTGTGTATTAATTCTACAGTACTATCTTTTCTTGTTGATACTGGTAGTCCAGTTACATTGTTGTCGCGTTACCTTTATCGCAAATATTTTTCTAATCTGAAATTGATGAAACCTAGAGCGAGTCTTACATCCTACTCTAAAAACAAAATTAATTTGATTGGTTATTTTCATGCTAATGTTTCTTACAATGGTAAATCCTCTAATGCTATTATACGTGTAGTGAAAGAAGGTCTTTCATTGCTGGGACGTGATATTTTACATGCTTTACATATGAAACTTGATGGTACAAGTATGTCTGTAATGTATAGTGATACAAATGCTCCCTACAAATTGCCAAAAAGCTTAGGGCCTAAATTTGCTAAATATGCTGAATGTTTTATACCTATTGCTGGCACTATTAAAAGGTTCGTGCATAAAGTAAAAATGAAAAAAGATGCCAAATCAGTCCAACAGGAGTTGAGACGATTACCTTTTTGTATTCATGCTGCTGTTACTGCTGAATTGAAACGGCCAGAAAATGCTAACATAATCGAAAAGATTAATTCCTCTGAATATATTTCACCACTAGTGGTAGTTCGAAAGAAGACGGGTAATATTCGTCTGTGCCTTGATTTGAGAAAGGTTAACGAAATGATTGTGGTTGATAAATTTCCTTTGTCTACAGTAGATGAAATATTTAGTGAAATGCATGGTGCCAAATATTTTTCGAAATTAGATCTTGCTTCTACTTATCATCAATTAGCTTTAGCTGAGGAAAGTCGAGATTTAACTGCTTTTGTTACACATGATGGTTTATTTCGTTTTCGTTGTGCTTGTTTTGGATTAGCCTCTGTTCCTAGCGCATTCAAAAAGATAATGGTATCTGTTCTTGAAAGTTTAAAGATGTTAAATGTATACTTCATGATATTGTAATTTAGGGTCGCACCAAACAAGAACATGATGCTAATTAACATGAAATTTTTGAACGACTTTTGAAGCTTGGTTTCAAATTGAATGATAAATGTGAGTTTAATGTTGACAAAATTGGAATTTTTGGACATGTTCTTACTGCGCAGGGTTTAATGCCACACCCGAAATTGTCTAATGCTATACTAGATGCTCCCTCTCCTCATGATACTACTTCTTTACGTTCCTTTCTTGGTTTGATTGGATATTATTCTAAACTTTTGTGATGATTTTGCTACTATTGTTAAACCAATGAGATGTCTTTTACGCAAAGATGTTAGTTTTTCCTACTAATACTGATGCTCAGAAAAGTTTTATTGCTGCAGAAAATTTCTTGCAGAAAAGTGTATTTCTGACCATATTACTCTTGCCTTTTATGATCCTAATATAATTACTACTGATGCGAAGTACTCCGTTGGTGAACATAATGCACTCGCTTGTGTATGGGCATGTGAAAAATTCCTCAATTACATCTGGGGTAGAAAATTTGAGCTGCAAACTGATCATCAAGCTCTTACTACTTTGCTTACATCCCAAGGAAATACTCGACAATCGATGAGAATTGCTCGATGGAATGCTTGTTTGCTACATTATGATTATACAGTGAAATACAAATCTGGTTCTGAAAATAAATTTGCTGATGCTCTACCAGATTACCCCTGGATTCTACTGAAAAGGCTGATTGCGAAGATGATGTTGTGTGCAATTTTCTAGGACCTCCTGAAGTATGCGCACCAAGATGGCGCACAACCTGAAGTCAGGTTCCGTACCAGGTTAGGGTTCAGGTTATGCGACATCTTGGTGCGCTTACTTCAGGAGTACCATTTTCTGAATACTACAAATACTGATTTATCGATTTCATTACTTGAACTATAAGATGCTACACGTAATGATGCTATGCTGTCTAAAATGAAAGGTTACATTTGTAATGGATGACTTTACAAAAAAGATGTTGATTCTGCTTTACAAACATTTTATCATGTACGTGATGAGCTGACAATTTACAAAGAATTGATAATTCGAGGTGGAAGAATCCTTGTTCCTAATGCTCTAACTCAGGGTGGTTCAAACCCATGTGGCCCGCATCTTCATTACCTGTGACCGCTGCGCATTCGAAGAGTAATCAATAAATCGCATTTGATGTTGTTTCGTCATAAAATCAACCAGAAAATTGTTTTGACATATTGTAACATCACCAATGTCACTGAATTGACTAGTGTTATGGATAGCTGAGGCAACTAGCGAAGTTTAATGATGTGCTTGGCTAGTCTAAATTGTTAAATGGCTTTCTCTCTTTTTAGTTGGGAATATATGCTAACAATTTTGGCATCATATAAAACTAAAAATCGAATGCTGATTCTGTTAGCCTAGGTTGGCTCGATAAATGACAAACACTGACCAATAAGTTTGCACAATAAAAGTGTTTGTTTTGTATTGCACTGTTTATCTATTCTTGGCACTCTTGTGGCAAGCGAATATTGCAAAAATATTTTTGTGGTCCCGGAACCAATAACCTTGGACCACCCTGCTCTAACTACTAAGTTAATTAACCTTGCACGCATGACACATCAAGAAATATCTCGCACTAAACATAGATTACGAGATCTATACTGGTGGAAAGGTATAGACTATAGATAAACAAGTTGAAGACTTGATTCATCATTGATCTGTCTGCAATACTCATGATAAAGCTACTAAACCAGTATTTGCTCCATTGAAACCTGTCCCTTTGACTAAACAACCTTGGCGAAAGCTGGGATTTGGTATTGTGGGTCCTAATGAAAATTCTCCTGCTGACTGTGGTTTGGCTATCCTATTACATTGATTGATTACTACAGCAAATGGCCTGAAGTCGTGTTTACTTCGAAAGTACCTACTGTGATAAAATTCTTGAAAACTGTTTTTTGCAAAGCAGTTACAGCAGTGAAATTGTCAGTGACAATGGTTTACAATTTCGATCACAAATGTTTGAAGAATTTTTAGGTCAAAGAAATATCAAACATAGTTACTCTTCACTTTACTATCCCCAAGCATCTGGTGAAATTGAACGTTGGAATGCTGTATTTAGAAATGTTGTAAAAACTGCTCTACTAAATGTACAGCCGTTGAAAGATGCTGATGATAATTCTGACGCTGTTAATTCTGAATTGCCTCGTTCGTGTTTTTATTTTGTATTATGTTTTTTGTGCGTAAAATGGGTGAACAGGCACATGCATTTCTGCGTGTTCTAAACCTTACTAAAGGTTTGGCCTCTGGTCCCGATTTTCCCCATTATTCTGCGTGTTCATTCTTATGTTTTGTGTGTTCATGGTTTGTTTCGTGTATTTTTTTAGGGGGGATCGAAATAAACTTATACTTATATACTAAAAGCTCTAGAATTCGTGAACCTCCAAAATGGCATAGAGATTATCAAATGTGATTTATGCATGCTTATATTGCTTTGTACTTTGCTAATGTACATATTTCTTTTTCAAAGGGGGAAATGTGGTATACTGTGTTATGACTTCCTTTATTTTATGCATGAGTGACCTTGGTTTCCCTCTCGTTCTTCTTTTGTTGATGCTTAAGTCAATGACTGTGTGTTTCTGCAATACATTTCGAATATCTACAAATATCGTCTATTCTTCGAGTTCACGACACAACACATACCCAAATGTGTACCGGACCATTAGTTGGGTATACAACTGATAAAGGGTATACCAGTGGTTCCCAACCTCTTATGGCTCGTGGCCCCCTTCCGACGGCTTTTTGCACTCGTTGCCCCCCTGTTCGTCATTCTAAAAAACTATACGTGTTGGATTGTATTATATATGTTTTTTCGACCTTATATGGAATGCAAAAACAAACCGCAGATAAACGGTTCCAAGCTTTTTAGTATACAATCAATGGGAATTTTGCGCTTGGGACTGTCTGCTCGCGTGGCAACCAATAAACTGATGTCAACGTCTTTCACCTGGGGATGATTTTTGTCACTGTGGTTTTGGAGATCAGTGATTCTCAAACTACGGTTTGAGAGCCACATGTGGTTCTATACTCCCGCACGCCTTTTTTGCAAGAATAAGGGGTCGCCGGATATCGAAGTTACATATTTCTGGTACCCCCTTGCGTTTACATCAACAACAGCTGTTGATACATTAACTGATTTCAACGCCAAATTAATTTTATTCTGAGTTTTATCCTCTGCCTTGGATTTGATCTTTCTTATCACCGCTTGTAAATTTCGTGTCGGTTTAAAGTGAACGGTAACCGAGATGCAGATATTTATTAACATGATAATTGAGTTTCTCATGCTTTTCTATGGTGTTCGTGTTATTTTAGTATTAGAAAGATAAACCTAGCAAAATTACGTGAATCCTGAATGTTGATTTAAAATAGCGATTACAGAAATGGGCAATAAAGGCATATTAGGCCTCTGTGCCTAATAGAGGGTCAGACGCTAATTATAACTAATTCCTTCAAGTTTTAACGTTTTTTTTTTCAACAAAACAACACTCCGATGGTTATTATAGCTAAAATACTTACTGAGTAATGCTCAATTTTGTTTACGGAATTTGCAAATTCAACACTTCACTTGATGATTTTGATTATGCCATGCTTTGAGACTTAATTATTACTGCCCAAATGCTTCAAAATTTAACAATTCGTCACGCTAATAACCGAAGTCATTTTTAGCAGTTTTGAGAAAAACGTAAAGAAACTTCCTAATGATATTTCTATGCCACTGAGAGTCAATAATTTGCCATAGTTCAATTTCTTGATCGTAGCCGGATTTAAGTTAATTTGTATGACGCAGTCATATGACGTCATAATGGCGCACTGACTTAGGCAGAAATGTGTCTATGACTTGGGGACAATACGCATTTTTGCAACTTGACTATATGCACCAGTCCTGAAAACCAAACAATCCAAAAACGAATGTAATTCTTAGGATCTACGATGTCTAATCCCCAAAATAGCTAATCTGTTTCAATTACATTATTTTTTATGTTTGAAAATATATATTTCATTACTATAACACGCTCTGCACACCCATCGAAATAAGACTAAGATTAAATATAAAGAATAAAACAGCAATGTACCCTTATATAGTAGCCAACCAAGGTGAATTGGACTCAGACAGTGAATATCACAAGTGCACGCCTTCCTATACTGTAGTATGAATTCAAATTTATAACCGCTAAACTAGAATCTGAGATGCAAAAACTCGAAAATCCTTTGCGGAGGTTATTTTGCCTTTGTGACGTCACAATAGTTCTGCGTTAACAATGATAATTCATTATGACGAAACAATTTTATGACGAAACAATTTTGAACAAATTTGCATGTCATACAAAATCTCAATTTTTATGTGTTTTGGAAATCTTAAAATAAAATCTGAGTTAACAGACAGGTGCGCAGCATCACATAAATACTTATTTCATAAAAAACTCAAACCGCCAAAATGACTTACGCTATTCGGTTATTAGCGTGACGAATTGTAATCCTTTTCGAAAACAAGAGAGCTACGCCCAAATATATGGACACGTCTGTTCGCAGTACAATACGGTGTACCGTACCGTCAGATCACAATCTACAAATATATTCACACCAAGCGAAGCAGTACAGTAGGACACAAAATGGCGTCCGATGTCCGCAGAACGTTTAAGACGTCATAGCAAACAAAAACAAATCTCACAGAGCTAACAGGTATATTTAACATGAATAAAAGTAATAGCCTTCTGGGGAAAAATTTTATCTTCAACCACTGAAAATTTCAAAGCAATTGGTCCAGTATTCGAAGAGAAAAGCGGTTTTTTAATATTTCCACTAGGTGTGTTATTCTGTGTCAAATACCAACAAGAACAAGAACAACATAATATTGAAACGATCGTTATGTCCACTACGTGTCCAATAATAAACGCAACAATTTGTGAACGAGTCAGTGTGCATTGTTACAACGAAATTCGCGATTGATTTCACGTTCTACTCTTGGTTCAACGGCTATGCATGCGGTCAGGTAAAATGTTTACATATTCGAAACATTACTTGGCCAAGGCTGGAAGGGATCATTAATACAAAGTGCATTAAAGGGAGTAGGACACGACATTTCTTATTTGGTTACGACTGAGTGTTTTTCATACAAGTAACTCATACCAGATTTTGAAAAAACTTTTGGTCATTAAATCCATGCTATTTATATAACTGGAACTACCTAACGCCGAAAAGTCGTTTTATCATTTAATTGTAATCAATCTTTATGTTCGGTAATGCAAGAAATGGCTAATGACATGTCACCAAGCATGCGGAGTTTATAATCTGGGAAATTTATTTTAAATACCTAATCTGGTTTGATGTTTCTAAATTTATGGAACAGTCGGTACGTTTTTTTGCAAAATATGGAATTGAAACGATACGTTTAAAGATAAGATAAGTTTAAAGATAAGCATATAACCACACAACGCAAAGACGACCTTTCAAATTTGTCGTATTTTTTCTGATAGCGAGCGCCGTTGGGAAATTCACTCGCACATATCACGATTGAGTTGAAGACGCGCGAGTTCGATGTCCAAGCAGAGCGGCGCAGATCACGTGGTAACGGATATTCGAATAGTGAAATGCCATTCGAATATTTTATTATTCGAATATTTTGCCCAGCCCTAGTTGTTACGTGTGTTGCGTTGTTACGATGATTTGGTATTTTAAATACGCTCTTAAGGATTGTTACTATTTTACCTTGCGTTGTTTGTGTGCGGCTCTTCATAACTTTGGCGTTTGAAATGCGGCTCTGAGCCTAAAAAAGCTTGAGAACCACTGGTTTAAATGGAAGTAATAATTCATTGCTCATTACATACGATCAATGCAGGCATTGCGCACATTCTATCTCATCTCGATTTACGTTGGTAAAGCCAACGTAACTGCCGTTCCATTTTCATTATTTGAGCATTAGGAATTTACAAATGGATTTTTGCGTCTATAATACGATACTGAAGGTTATATCGCAGTCTAGTGGCACCGCCTGTCTGTAGGTTAGACGGCCTACCATCGAACTATTTTGATTGGTAGATTTTAAATTACAAATGCAGCGCACATGAAATATAAAATGCAAAGACCCGACGTGAGCACATTGTTACATCACAAATTATATAGATAAAGCGGTCACGTGTCTGGATTGGTGATTTCGGCTGCCATGCACTTCGTTTGATTTACGTAGAACATTATTCCCGTTGACGCTGAGGCCGTCAGTCAAATTTATAACTTGCGGACACTAGCCTATTACATGATGAAATTGCAGTACAGTCTTTGCCTAAAATTTAATGTTTATTTAAGCCTTAAATTAGGGTGACCATATTTCCAAACTCTAAAAGGAGGACACATCTCCTGATAGAACCATGTTTCACCAGTGCATGAGATAGGCTATACATCATATATCTGCTAATTTTTCTCTAATTTATTAGAAAAACATCTACAGAACAATCATATTATTTGTCGTTATATTGTAAAATAAGTGAGTATACTAGCAATAGACCCAAATAGAAATCAGATTCAAAGCATGGATACGTTTGCTTTAGTTCCTAAAATGAGGTTTTTCTTTCCATCATATTCTACCGGGCATACTGACGTAATTTTCTGCCAAAATCGAATCTTTACTAAATTGCGAAATACAAGGTTAAATGACGTAAACATATTTGCAGAACAAAACGATTTTACGCCATGAACGAGTAAGCATAACTATAGGCCTATGCATTTAATTAGAGTAACCCGTGTGTATGCTATCACTACGCAATGCATTGCTTGTCACATGTATAATGATGTTTTCAAGTCTCTACTGACTTTAAAATTTTCTTAACACATCAAAAACTGTTAATTATATCATGAGAAAATTTTAAATACTTAATCCTGTGAAAGAGGAGGACATTTTAGAGCTTCCTCGGAGGACGTAAATTTTATAACGAAAAATGAGGACAAATCCTCCAAAAAGATGACGTATGGCCACCCTACTTAAATAAACATATTTTTGGTATACAAAGTTCTTGAAAATTTGTAAAAGGTATACCGCGATAAAAAAAAAGGTTTAAGAACACTGCTCTAGTGTATATAGGTTTTGGTGGCATAATTAGGCACGAGTCAACGAAGCGAAAATAATTTTGTTAGTGGTCCGTTGCGTGGGTACCATTGAACATGCAATCAATCACTAGTAATCAGACATATACATAAAGGCAGGGTATAACACAACATTTTGAAATTGTAGAAAATAATGGTGTAAACAGAACCCATAATTTCCTAATTACTTTTATGAAAATAAGGTAAATTATTCAATTTCCCTCACACTTGGACTTTTGTTTGTGTTTGATTATACCCAAAAGTTTCAGGAATCGTTTTTGTACAAGTGTTATACAAAGGAAGCCATTTGGAACATATTCTAGACTCTAGACCAGGGCTACTCAACTATTTTCACCAAAAGCCAGTTTAGAAAACTTCAAAATTACTGGGGTCCGGATACGGAATATTTTTTTTCAATAAATAAACGAAACGTCAAATGATGGCTCGCAAATATAGACACAAATGTCGCATATTGGTACCAGTACGACAAACTGTATAGCTGTGTATTTAAATTGTATCAAAATCATCTAAAAAAAACGGTGCACAACCTGCGGCCGTCGCGAAAAATGCGGCCGTCCACATACAAAATCCTAGGAACAAAAAAAAAGTTTGAAATATAGGATCTGGCTGCTATGTTGGTGCAAGAAGAATGATGAACAGCTTGTGCAGAAGTTTAAAAACGAGGAAAATTTGCTGGACACATGGAAAGGCGCAGTTGAATATCCAGTGCTACAAGAATTGGCAAGAAAAACTCTCGTCATTTTTGGAAGCACTTACATGTGCGATGCAACGTTTTCAAAAATGACGTACCTGAAGAATGAGTACCGAACCAGATTGTTAGACGTCAATCTGGAGTCTGAACTAAGGCTGATGATATCCAGTCAGTTACCTGACTTTGCAAGTTTATGTGCCCACATGCAAGACCAAGAGAGTCATTAAATTGCTACGACTTTTATAGAATAAATTCTTTGAAATATTTGACATTTTATTATACTTCTGGGGACAAGAAAATGGGAGCGACCGCCCCTCTCCCCCTCCCCGACTTTCGATTTTTTTTCAAAATTGTGCAGCCATTATGCAACTTGCTGGAATATATCTGCTCAAGAATAGGTCCACCGAAAAAAAAAATTCGTTTAAAATGCGAATATTATACTTCCAAGTAGTCCTACATACTTTATAATTGGGCAGACTGCACCTCGCATGGGTCAAATACGCGGTTATGGCGTCATAAAAGCAAAAAATTGCGCCTGCGGCCGTATTGAGGACAAATAAA
Source organism: Styela clava (assembly GCF_964204865.1). Lineage (NCBI taxonomy): Eukaryota > Metazoa > Chordata > Ascidiacea > Stolidobranchia > Styelidae > Styela > Styela clava. The sequence goes on along the minus strand of NC_135251.1, from coordinate 16,815,554 downwards.
TGCAATGTGGCCGCCAATAGCAAAAAGGTTGTGCACCCCTGATCTAAAACTACCAAACGATGCTTATGCTGCCAAAATAAACAAGCAGACGCGGTCCAAATTAAATGGTCGAAAGGTCCGGATACGGGTCGACAGTTGAGTAACCCTGCTCTAGACTACACAACTTTTGTTTAAAGCGTCCTGAATTTCTTAAACTTTCTGGTATATTCATACACAAGCAGGAGTTCAAGAGCAAACAAAATTAAATGATTTTTTATTCATTTCCGTATGAGTAATTAAGAAATTTATGGGTTCTGTTTGGGTCGCAATTTTGATGACGTCCTCGGGATTCGTCACACACAAAAAATAATTCCATAGAGCTCACAGGAATTTTTTGAAATAAATGAAAGTAATAGCCTTCTAGTGAAAAATACAATCTTTAACTACTAAAAACTTCAGAGCAATTGGTCCAGTAATTGAAAGAGAAAATCTATTTTTCACTTCGTATCCAACTAGGCGGAAATTAGGTGTCAGTATTTTTGAATGACCGGTGGGTTAATGTTAGGAACCGTTATGATGGTTATGAAACATGAGATGAGTTTATGAGCTTTACATGCATAAGATGATAGCAAAAGAAAACTACTCTCATTGCAGTCTCCTGGTCCAATTCGGATGGACCACAAATCGACAGCTACACTTTTGGTTTAATCATACTATTTCACCCATATGTACGGTACCGGCAGTCTATGAAATAATTATCCAAGTTCAGAATATCTTCCAATATGGTCTGACGTCAAGTTTCTTCTCAATATTCACTTCAAGTTATGCTATTTTATCCCATTTATTATTCATCAACCAAATACTAAAATGAAATCAACAAAACCAAAAGGGGACAACGAAAATAACAAAGATACACAACACTTGAACAGCACTGACAATAACCAATTCCGTAGTACAACCTATAGCAAAACAACTGCAATTGCACTACACTCAAACAATAAAATCATACTATTGACCAATATTAGAATATCCAAACGCGTCATAAACCATAAAATCAAAAATAAACACCCTGGGTAGGTTTTTATTTATTTTTATTTAAAAAAAACAGCTTGTTTTAAAACAAGGGCTTGTTTAAAAAAAAATATATATATATTTTTTTTTGTATTTTTTATTGAAATACCCCCCCCCCCTCCCCCCCTATCACCGCGAAACTATGGCAAAACGGTGCGTTTTAGCAGCTGCACACAATGTCGGAACAAAATTTAGCAGCTGCACACACTGTCGGAACAAAATTATTTAGAAAGTAAAAAAAAATTGTTACAAGAGCCAAAGTTAGTTCTTGATGCAGAGCATTAGTTTCCTCATTAGATGTTCGACGATCAAAAAATGATAACAACTTTGATTGTAAAATATCACTCGATTCGCAGGAATAACCTGAACCAGCATCAGAAAGTTGCCTTTTGGCGTTCATTTGGCTTTTCATTGTTGAATAATCTTTCATGCACTGTGGTGTTTTGGTGCAGCCCTGAAAAGCAGGAAAGATTCTTTCTTTATATTTATCTAGGGTTTTGTTTTTTATCAATTCTAAAACAAACATCGTGTTTTAAAACAACGGCTTGTGTTAAATCAATTTTTTTCTGTATTTTTTGCATATTTCATTGAGATACCCCTTGCACCGCCACGAAACTACGCCAAAACGTTGCATTCTGGCAGCTGCACACGCAGCCGGAATTATAATTTCGAAAATGTGAGTAAATTTTTTTATTTTGACTTTTCCCACTATTGCGTACATTTATCGCCACTTTATATCTCCACCAAAGTCATAAGATTTTACCCGGAATGTTCAGCCGAGAAATCAGAGAGACGTTTTGAGTAAGAAAAATCATGAAAATTAGCTCACGAGTCTACTACAAAAGCAATTCGATCAAGTGCAGCCCTTTGGCAAAACGAGTTGATTGCGATAATGAAGTATACGCTTATATCGGCGGTAATCTACTGATATGAACGATGAGACATCCTAACCTAGCCAATGTTAATTGTAAGAGTTCTCTGATGCAAAGACGCCACAATTAATCTGTTATGACGCCATAATATGGATTTCGAGGTCATGTATTGACATTTTTCTCTTAAATTGAAGTCATTGTTACGGTCAATACTGTTCGGTTAATTTATGCTATTAGCATACTCTGTTTTTAAGGATGAAGTGAGTTTTTCAAGGTTATACAAACTCATTTATTCGATCTCATTTTAATTTTCGCAAGGTGGTTTCATCGCAGCAGGGTCGTTCACGTAGTGGCTTATCGGTTGCGTCTTACTGCGCCAACCACTGAATTACAGCTTGAGAAGGTGTGCATGAGCCTCTGTCGATATTTGTGGCGTTTTGAAAGATTTATTGCAAATAAGAAGCGATGGGGAAGTTTTTACATCCATTTTTATTCAACCCATTTATTACAAAAAAATCAAATAGTACAGCCATTTTGAACAAAACAGGCAAACAAAAATAACTTGATTTAAAACAATTGTTTTAAAACAATTCTTTTCGAACAAATTCCTATAAATTTTCAATTTGGAGGTTTAGATATTATGTATCTTTCATATATTAGTATGACAACATTTATTAGGATTTTAGTGAATTTATCTAGATATAGGGTAGGGTGAAATAGATGGATAGACTGTATCAGTACAAACTTTTTGGCCCATAGAATTTCCTACGTACGTACATACTGACCTATCGGTACCAGGGTATTGTAAATCATATTATAATTGGATTAAAAGGACGCAGGGCAGATTACGACACCGTTGTGTTAGGTGGAATTTCCCGGTAAAGAGACCATATCCAAACACTTCATTACGGTGTCGGTAGCGTTCCGATAATCGTGGTGGTGAAAGATGAAGCGACGACGTTCGACACCAGAATGTTACTGAAAACTTCGCCGCCTCTGTGAATCTGGCGGGTCGCAACTCCAACACGTGGTGGGGTAGTTGGACATGAGCGTTGTGCTACAGCTTGAGAGGGCGTGTTTGAGGGAAGTTTTGCTTGAATTTTTCTTGTTTTAACCTATTTATTACAGAGAAAACAAGTACAACCGCCATTTTGAACAAACCAGGCAAAAAAAAAACATGATTTAAAACAATTGTTTTAAAACAAATCTTTTTGGACAAATCCCTAACCCTGGGTACCGCAAATTATCCATATGAACCACACGCGTCTTGTCGCCTGGATTCCGCTGTATCTCATAGGAGTGATTTGAGAGACATCTCCTAACAGTGAAAGGACCTGCCATAGTGAACTCAGCTTCTTCTTCTTGGGTGGGTAATTGTACCATACAAGGTCTCCCTCTTCAAACTTCTGTGGTTGCACATGAACATCAAAAATTCCTTTTCTTTCGCAAGGCAGCTTGATTCAAATGATTTCTAGTATATATAGAAGGTTCCTCAGTGACATCTTTAAACCCAATCCACATATTCGGTATCACAAGGATGTAGGGGTGTTTGAGTCGGACGTCCACACATGACATCGATAGGGAGGTCAATCTCTCGGCCAAGCATAAGACGATTGAATGTAAACTGCGTACTTTCTTGCACTGTAGCTCTGTAAGCCATGCATAGATATGGAACATGGTCATCCCAATCGTCTCGATGGCTTGAGCATTTGCTGAATCGTTCGATTAAACCTCTCCACTTGTCCATCGGATCGAGGGTGATAAGGTGTTGTATGCGTCTTGACTATACCGTACAAGTCGCACATCTCGGTGAACAAGCGAGATTCAAAATCTCGACCCTGATCAGTGTGAATAATCCGAGGAACTCCAAATCTTGCAAAGAACCGGGTGACCAGCACGGACCTTCTGCAGTCTGATTGGGAAGTGGATAACACTCCACCTACTTGGTGAAATATTCAGATAGCACCAGACTATGTTTTCCATTCTTTCCATTTACATTATTGGTACGTGGTACGGTGGTAGTGGTCCCAAGAAATCCATGGCGACCCGTTTCATAGGAGATCCACAGAGCAGTTGTCGTAGATCCCCCTGTTTGCGCCCATGAGTCATCTTGGCCACAGCGCAAGGTTTGCAAAACCGGCACCCGAGCAAAATATCTCGCTAAAAACCAGGCCAATATAAACGAGCACGAACACTCTTGAATGTTCTAATAGAGCCTAGGTACCCGGAGGTACGGGCACTGTGTAAATGCTGGAAGGTTTCTCTTCTCAATGCCCCAGGAATGCAAAATTGATAAACGGGAGCACTAGTCAATGTTTCAGGTATCCACTTGCGATACAAAATTTCACCAGTCAAATATAACAAATGCCATTGAGCTAGAAAACGCTTGGTCTCTAGAGATTCATGCATATAATCCTGTGGCTGCGGTTTATGATGTGAACGGCGCTTCCAGGCAACAACTGCAGAAAGATGAGGTCCTCTGCTTGGCAAGTTTGAATCCTTTCCTCCGTGTATGTGTCCATCCAGTTACAGCTTGTTGGTATTCCAGGCAAGTCAGCATTATACAGAGGTGCTTCTACACGAACATTTATGTCAGGTTCATGTGAAGTGGACACACAATCTGGGCAGTCCGGGCTCTCAGAGCGCCTGGTTCGACAAGATAGCCCATCGGCATAACCATGTTTAGTCCTTGCTCGATGTTCAATGCTGAAATCATATGTGGACAGTGTAGAGATCCAGCGAGCCACCTTCCCTTTGGGTTCTCAAAAATTTAAAAGCCACTTCAAGGCACCATAATCAGTGCGAATCAAAAGGTGCCTTCCCCACAAATAATGGCGTACTGATTGAATCACTGCCAACAACTCCCTTTCAGTGGTACAGTATCAGCGTTCCGTCTTGGATAGAGTTCTGCTGAAATAAGCAATAACATGTTCTTCTCCTTTTTGCAATTGTGATAACACAGCACCAAAACCACTTGCGTCGGTGTCTAAAATAAACTCTCCCTGAACCAATGGAAAAGCCAGAATAGGAACAGATGTCAACAGACGCTTTATGATTTCAAATGCTTCCTGACAGTCACTAGTCCGCTCAAATTTCACATTCTTTCGAGTCAAGCGGACTAAAGGCGATGCTATAGTGGAATAACCTGGTACAAAACGTCTTTAATAGCTGACAGTTCCCAGGAAACTTCTAACATCTGATAGCCCTTGAGGTGTTACCCATTCGACTATAGCTGCTACATTGTGAGAATCACAGCGAACCCCTTCAGAAGAAATTTCGTACCCCAGGTTGGGAACTGATCTACGAAACAACTGGCATTTAGTCGGCTTGAGTTTCAAACCAGCACCCTGAAATTGAATGAAAACCTAGCGCAAACTGCCCAATGAAGCTTCAAAATATGATCCATGGGCTAAAAAACATCATCCAAATAATTGGAACATCCTTTCCGAAAATTCCACCCAATACTCGATCCATCCAAGTGGATGGATCCAGGTGCATTGGAATAACCAAATGGCATGACTACAAATTGATAGTGTCCTTTTCCCGGAAGACTGAAAGCGGTTTTCGCTCTGTCAGACGGATCAACTTCCACCTGCCAGTAGCCGCTAGCCAAGTCAAGCGTCGAGAACCAACTTGATCCGCTAAAGGACTCCACGAATTAGGTAATCTGAAATCGATACAAAAACGAGTAGTGCCGTCTTTCTTTCGGTATCAGAATAATGGATGACGAGTATGGACTGTCACTCGGCTCAATAATCCCTTGATCCAGCATCTTGCCAACAGCATCCTCTGCTATTTGTCTACTTGCCCAGCCCAGACGGGGGCCGACAAATATGTCCTTAAACTCTTTTAACAAAGAAGACAATTGTCGGTACTGATCAGCCGAAAGTCCTTCCGTCGATGTAATCAAGTTCTGAAGATGGTCAGGTAATCCATTGAATTCTTCCGCCTTTTCAGAGACTGGCGCCACCATTGTTTCACGGACAAAGTATGGTTGGGCGCTATGCCAATTAAAGATCCCGTAGGTAGAACAGCATCATAGTCCGTTTCATTGTTCATCCAAACGGGTAGCTCCTTCTTAGATGGATCAACCAACGTCAGCGAAGCGACCAAATTGATGTTGCCTATTTCCACTGTCTCAATGACGGTTACTATGTTAGGTCACTGGACGGGCCAAGGCTGTTGTAGCTGAGCGAGTACAACAATTCCAAAGCGGGCCGGTATAACCACATCCTCCTCTACAGTCACACGGCAGCAGGGAACCGATATTTGATGCTGCAAAGTAACATCTTGTCCCTCAAGAACAAAGCGACCCGACGAGGGATTCATAACCATTTGCCAAGATTGTCCATACCTAGAATGCCCATCCGTGACCCTAGATCAGCGACAACAACGGTATGCTCCACAGACAAGCTTTCAATCGTCAGATTGACATTAAGTGCACCATGAGACGCTAATGACTCGCCACTGGCAGTACGCAGTGGTACTTGAAAAGAATGCAGTTCTGGAATGTCCGAATTTTCCTGTAACATCGAGTAAACAGCGGTGTCAATGAGCGAGACACCCGCACCGGTATCAATCAAAAACAAAACAGGCACGTTATTGACCAAAGCCTTGACATGCCATCCATTAGTCCATATCATCATCAAAAATCATGTTAGCAGGGAGTGCGGGCCTCATCCCTGATGTTCCGAGTTTAAAGACTGGTTGGGAGTGGAAGCATTAATTACTGGTCTTTGTTCAGTGGTCTGGGAACAGTTTCGGCTAATATGCTCTGGTTGTCCGCATCGGAAACAAGTCTCTGGTTGTCCGCATCGGAAACAAGTCGGTCCACCCGTGTTGTTTGGACAATCTTGATCCCAGTGACCCGTTTGCTTACAGCGGGGACATGGCGTGGACGGTGGTGTAAGAGCTTGTGGACTGCGACAGTCACGGATTCTATGCCAAACATGTCCGCATCTCAAACAAGAAGTCGGAGATACGCGGGATCTCGACGTTTCCGAAACTAAAGCCTCCAGTTGTGCTGTGCGGTTTAAAATCTCCTTGATTAAATCCGCTCCAAATGTCACCTCGGCCTTATCGCTAGAAATCTTCGCAACAGTAGCCCTTGGTATCTTTCATATGGTCTGACGTCAAGTTTCCTCTTAATATTCACTTCAATGCCATTTTATTCTATGTATCATTCATCAATCTAAATACAACCAAACACTCCAATGAAATCAACAAAACATAAAGGGTACAACGAAAATAACAAAGATACACAACACCTGAAAAGCACTGACAATAACCAATTCCGAATAAATTCATCCTATTGACCAATATTAGAATATCCAAACCCGTCATAAACCATAAAATCAAATATAAACACCCTGGGTACCCTTCTCAAGAACTAACATTATTTTAACAGACACGGGAAAAACCTAAAACACTAAAAATCCAACTAAAACAACCACAACGGCACTGCTGCAAACCACAGCGTGGCCGTAGACTGACAGGACACCAAAGGACAGATCGACAGTGTCATAGCGCCGTAGTGTCTTCAATTTTAAAAAAACAAAATATAGCAATATTATCACATGACATCATTTAAAAGATAAAATGAGGGTCGTCACACATATAACACTGATTTTATTCACCTAAAAAAACTATTGACCTTCTTATTAGATCAAGTTCCATGTAGCATATGCAAAAAGTTGCACAAAATAGCACATATTATTGTTTTCTGTGTGGCTTTGATTGGAAACTTAGTTTTATTAGTAGCGGCTTGTACATAACAATCATGAAAATTTACTGCTTGTACTTTATTTCGCAGTCATGTATTGTATACAGGAAGCAAGCTGCGCACCCAGACAGTCGTAAGGCGTGATTCAATACTCCAACTGAATCTTAGCTACAACAACAAGAAACGGCAAGTGTTTCTAGGAACGTCAAATTTCTTTCAATGTTTACTGGAGATTGTCAACTAGGCTACCTGACCTATGTCAAAACACAAAACCGGGTCATTGTATCGGTATATTCCTTCGTCGACAGTTGTCTGCTATCACAGTGGTTATTCTAAACTTGTCGCAAAACGAAAAGATTCACTGCGATTTAATTGACCAGGTCATATAAATGATCGCAAGAATAATTTCAGATACACCCAGGAATCTAAACATGAATGTGATAAAGAAGAGCTTGTGAATCAGGGTTCTTGCAAAGCCATGTTTCGTGCAAAAAAATGAACATTTGTCTAGTCTAGTTTGTCTCATTGTTTAAAAAATTTGACACGCACGCACTGAATACAGGTCACCACCAAACATGCTTCAATGAAAGTGAGTTCTTCCCTTTTAAAGAGCATCCAATCTCACCTTTTGTGATGTCTTGGGTATTACCAAATCGCCAGTAGGCAGAAATATTACAGTTTATTATACGGCAAAGTCAGACGCCAGTATAACACAGCTAAACGCTGTGACACTTCAAACACAAGAATGGATAACAATCACGCAGACAGGTAAAAGCAAGGAGCAATTACGAGAAAACAATTATGACATCCTAATCACACATCCAGTCCGTGGTAAAAACAACAAATTATGACGTTGATACACAACACCTCAATATTGAAAAACATATTTTGTTTAAATATGCATGTAGTAGTGTTGTAACCTTCGGATTTCATGGGCTACCACCATTCTGAATCCATCTGCTCGTATTTAATATAGAGCTACCAACCGCCCCTGAATGACCGGGACAGTCCCGGAATTGACGTCTAGCGTCCCGTGTCTCGGACTGGGCTACGGTTGTCCTGGAATTTACCGACAACTAAGGCGTTCTAAAATAAAAGGCCACTGAAGGCATGTCGGCTTCGTTCAAAACTGGAAACGGATGTAATTCACGCAAATATATTTTTCAATAAAAACGATTACATCTGTATGGTTCATTCAAATAGGAGTGAGTTGCAATTTGTGGATAAGACATGTTTCATCAACCGTGACTTCCTGATGACACAACACTAAAATAAGCTGAATAATTGCAAAAAGAATGATAACATTATATACAGCAGTCAACGGCGTGTAACAATATTTTGTGTTTCTTGTTTTTAGTTTATAATGCACTGTTAGTGTGAGGCTCTTTTTAAGAGCATGATTTCATCATTCAGTCAGTTTTCTGGCTCGTATAGCCGTCTGTTTTAGGACTCCTTGTTGACAGCTCTTGTCTTAGCGAGAGTTCATTATTATTATACTTCCGTGAGGATTATAAATTTTCAACATAAACTTTGTGAAAACTAACCAAGATCTTCTTAAAGCGGCAAAATCAGTAGACCCTGGTCAGTAGAATTTGTATGCCAGAAAAATTTTCCTCTGCTATGTGGAATTCGCTTCCTCCATAGGTCGTTTCCATGAACGCATTGACTTAAATATCGTCAGCTCTTTGTAATGTATTCTTATTGCACTTCAGAAAATAAAGAATTTTCCTTTAAATAATAATTGCTTCTCCCACAATGCCTTTAAATTTATACTTCATTTTACACATTCGCGCTTATTCTACAAAGGTAAGTTCCCTTCCAAACCTATATCTTATCTACATGGCCACGTTCTTACCAAAAAGTGACATGTCCTCGAAAAATTCGTACAATAAAAATAGTGAGAAAGGCACTCTTTTTTAAAATTCGGAAGCAAAATTAATAAAACTTTATGAGGTATATTTACTCATACATCATGATGCATTGGTCACGCGACAACCTGCAGCTTGGGTACGAACGCCACTAGATGACGGTACAACTCCATGGCTTCGGGCTTTCTTGCGCTCGAGATGTAGATGAGGACCAGGTGATATGTCCAACAACTTTGCAAATGTACATTTACCGTATGTAGCCCACGTGTACTTATTTTTCAAGTAATATACCGGGATCCAAAAACATCCGACTCATGGCCGTATAGGCAAACATCGCTTTGGGGGTTGAATGTCTTTTGTCCGCTAATGTTTTTTTTATAAAAAATGCATAGCACTTCGAAAAATATCATTTCGTGCGGAACTCTATCAAATATGTCACTCAAATGTGATGGAAGAAAAAACAAACAAGCACTCCAAACTATTCTATTCCACAACCTAAACCACGTTACTTTATCAATTCGCTATAGCTATTTTTAGTTGTCATGACGTAAACCAGCTTTTCGTGCTGTCATCAGAATTGGTTAAGAATAATATTAGCCTATTTTCGCTAATTTATAAAATTTTAGTACTATTGTACAAATTTATGTTATGGCTGCTTTGTAATATCTTTCCCTTGCAAGCCTCTAATGCTCCATAATGTTACTAATGTGAACATTTGTTCGGGATAAATGTTGTTCACGCTGGTGCAACTTATAGTAGTTCAGTTTTACAAAACCCACTGCATGGTTAGAAGGAAAACAAGAGAACTATGCTCAAATAAATGGACACAAAAGCCAAAACGAACTATTTTATCGTCAATTCCCCGAAAAGCATAGGTAACTTACTGTATCCCGTGAAGATGTACATTCCTCACGATTCGACGTGAATTTAAATACCAAATGATCTGAGTCACTATTACATTATCAGATGAGGTACCTCAGTCTACCGTTTCCCATAAAAAACGTCCCACTTTCGATAAGCACTATGCTATGCGTTCGCGTAACCGTCACAATGTGCGCAATTTACGATGACATCATGTCACGCAAAAGAACGAATCCCATAGAGTCCAAAGACATTTTTGGAATAAATAAATGTAATAGCCTTCTAGCGAAAAATACAATTTTCAACCACTAAAAATTTCAAAACAATTGATCCAGTAATTAATGAGAGAAAGGAGTTTTCATAACGATATGAAGAACAACAACATAATATTGACAAAACGATCAATATGTACATTTCGTGTCCAATTAAAAATCGACTCTGAAGATTTTTGCCTATCTTCTCTTGATATTCAAATAACGACTTTGTTTATATATAAAATATCCCCTTTTTCTCTGTCTAATGTATTCATACCAATAATAAAATGTACACATAATCAGACAATAAAAGTCATTTTAGCAAACGCAGGCGACTGCGATATTATTTTGAAACACTTTGCATATCAGCCTTCCATTCTCACGGAGTGGTATCTTTTGCTTTGAAGTATCCAGCAGAACCTCGCCTCTCCGTAAGCGCAAATAGCGATTTGCAGAGTACAAGTCGGCCATATCAATTTTTCAAAAGATAAAAATAATTTGAAATGCAAATTGATATGGCATATAATACATATGATCTTAAAGTTCAATGGTGGTGGTGAACAACACTCATATCTATACACCTCGGCGGAGTAGTTGAACGTGCATATCTCTGGGAATGTAAGATAAAAATTATTCTGATTCTGGGAAACACTGACAATATGATACGCGATGCGGTGGCTATATACAATACTTCTCCGTGTGAAATTTCATTGGACCCATGTGAAAAATTTACACGCCAATAATGTATTGGCAGTTTGCCTTAGTGCGTTTCGTATGAACATCCTAGCAATAAAAAAGACCACTTTTGTGCAATTCAAAATGAACACAGTTCCTTCCGTCTCGTGGGACTTGAAGTGTCAGCTAAAATCCTGAAAAGGGGTATTTGTTGGCGTGAGTGTTAATTCTATCCGGTGTAACCAAACTTATTCACACTTGAAAATGCTGACTTAAGATAATTCCGTTAAGTAACATGGTAAATGGTATCTCCGGATGGACTCATGCCATGTAAATACCGATTCAGACCGTAAACATGTTGTAAATATAAATATCAAGTAAGCACGCTAGGGCTTAGGGTCAGGTCACATCTTTTGTGCCGTTCTCAGTTACTGCGTTTGTCACAACGTTAGAATGGACGCAATGCGCATCCGGCAAACCTTTCATTCTTGTAAAAGATACATACTTTAGTTGAAAAGAAGTTCCAAGCCCCATCTCGTAATTGCAAAACCATGATTTTTCCTATGTTTTAATTTTTCAGTATATATCAGTCAACTTTATCCCTTGTGTTACAAGTCGATTTCAGTTTTATAAGCGATGTTCATATGATACCAAAATTTGGTGCAAACTCGGAAAACTATTTTACCTTTCCTGTTGTATTTTCGGGATCTCATCATATCAATCAAGGTCATTATGCAGTCAAAAATAGATTTTCCAAAATTGTATACAGCATGCACTTGAGCTAATATTTCCAGGCCTCTGAAAACAAAGATGTAATTTAAAGAAATTGCACATTGGATACAGTTGCAGAACATTTTGGAACTTTCGTTACCATCAATCTTTAATTAAAAATGAGAATCAGGAGTGATGCTCTTGAGCAGGACTACTCGGCAGTCTTACCACGGTCCGAATGCAGACCTTCTCAGTATTCAATTGAGGGCACATCTGCACATTTAGGTGATGCGAAAAACAGTTAATTGCTTTTATATTGTTGCATTACTTATTATGAATTGGTAGTGAATAAAATGCCTTCGTCTTGCTCTTACTTCATTGGATCCGAGATTTGAAATATTCAATTACAAAAAGAGGAGATGTGATAATTCCAACCAATAAAATTTATTAAATAGTGGATTTTCGTGACATCGGTCATTTTGGAGTATTGTGAACGAATCTTTGGTAAAAATAGTCGAGTATTCCGATTTATAATACAACCGTTTGGCAAATTGAACCTGATGCCTTCTTCTCTATTTTTGCGTTGAAATAGATCTCGTAACCTATACTAGTGACATTAAATTGGAACTGGGTGCCTACGCGCATACAAATAGGAATACCCAATGATGCATTGCTACCAAGAGGGTGTTTCTGGGGTTGGCAACTCAGTTCACAAACAAGTTTTATCAATATCAGTTGATGCTTTTCTATTCTTCTCAATTTAACCTTTGCTGTAATTCAAATCTTGAACACTTTACCTAGGCTTTTGTCATTTGGGTTGAGTAGATGTTGGAGTAGTTGCGGGACAGATAATTATACTTAAATGTTTGTTTGATTGGGCGTGAAATTTTTGTCAACATCTCAGACGCCACTTGCATTCCTTGTATGAAAATATTGAAGCAATGACACTTTTTGGGTTCCATTGTAATCGGACACTAATAAATAAACAATGGGCCATTAGCACTAATGCTGCGTGGAATGATAACAACTAAAACCGTGTATCTGTCAGTGAGTTGAGCATTATTTGCCTCTGAAATCAGATTCACTGGTATTTGACCTTTATTTAAACCTAAGACCTAAATCACTCGAAATTTCGAGGGTATGCAAAAGAAAAATGTATCGCGTGCCCGCACGCGTGCTTCTTTACGCCTCGTTATCGAGTTTCACTCAAAATGAAAACACGTCACAATAGTTTTGACGTAGGTTGTCTGCTGCAACGTTATCTGCATTCCAGCGATTGGTTCCGTTTGGCGCTTGGTTGAAAATCGTCTCAAAATTATATGGGAGTGCGTCTATGATTTGTTTGTGGAAGAGATAAAACACAATTTGTTTCTTCTGGGAATATCTATCAATGAAATTGCTTACATAAAGAATGTTTCGAATGAATTACGTAAATGATCCACAAGGTTTGGGAAATCCAGGTCATTTATTTTCTTACACTACGTTCTGTTGACCATTTTACGTTGCATCTTTCTCATGCGTTTCACACGGTGCCTCCAAGCGAGACTCTGAACAATTAAGAGTAAGTAGGCCATGTGCTTAGAAAGACTGGTCTCGGTCCGGATCGTCATACAGTTCATGTGATCAGAAATGCACTGCCAGAATGACGCTGTTGTTAGTTTTTACTTTTATTGAAGGAAATGAGCAAAATTCACAAAAAAATCATCTAGTATTATTGCTCCTATCCTAGTTAGCAGTAAGTGGCATAGTACAGTGAGAGCAAATTTGCCCATTTTGTTAACCTTTGGCCATCAAGCGTTCCCTATTGTTTATCCAGCACTATATTCACAAAGAGACTTATTTCATGAGTCATTGTTGTGGTATTTAGTCCTTAGTTCATAAGTGTTCCGTTCATCCCTATAATCCTGATGTTTTTAAAAGTTTATACTGTATTTAAAATCTAAGATAAATATGCGCGTACGAATAGCTGTTCAAGAATTTGTTGCTATTTTAAAGTGTTGTTTCTCAAGGGTATGCTATATTTAGCAAGAAAGCGAATTGCTTGCCTAAGCGTCTCGACCGTGTTTATTTAATAATAACAAACACCTAGGTATCCCAAACGAATACCAGTTTCGAAAACAATGTCTATTATTCTTTGGATTTGCAAAAAGACAATGTAAAATAATCACAATAGAGACACATAAGTAGAATTGTCGATTCAGATAATTTTCAAAGCGCAAATACCGCAAAAAGAATCATTGTTGAGTCGTCATTCCCACCCAAGTCAGAAAACATTCGTGTTTATACGCTGCCGAATACGAGCGATCGGTCGGACGCAAAATCGACGCGAAGGACAACAATGCGTGACTGACACAGTAGGTCCAGTCGAAAAATAACATGAACACTATGAAAGCATGTATTTTGGTAAATGGTGTAACTATTTACTTATGGCCAATGTTCTACCTTAGATAAAATTTCTCTCGGCCTTTTTTTTTAACTAAGAGCATTTCAAACGCGAAATATATGTCTGAGAACATAAATATAAGTCTAAAGCCTTTGATGTTGCTGATGTGAAACAAACAAATGACAGGTACAGCCATAACAACGACCGCATACTTCCCGTTTTCATTTCAGGTTTTCGGACCGATGGTTTTGATCGTAATTCTGCTCTACTTTTGCTAAATAAAATAGCTCAATTTTAATGACTTTTATGTGAGGCGGTCTAAATCCACATGTCATGAGTATTCAATTGACGACAAACTCAATGTTGCAGACAGGAGAACTCATTTTGTATTGATACAAGGATAAGAATAACAAGTCCAACATGTAGCAATTTAGCGTCAACATTTCACATTTACTTCTCACGCGAGTTAACGGAGACAAGAGATCTGTTTGTTGACACAAAGACCTTGAACTGAATAGCTAATTTAGTATACAGGGAAGCTTTGGGTGAGTGATGAAATCGCTGCTTTTCTCGATTGGTTTCATCTCGAGTAATTGCTATTGGAAGCGAGAAAACACGCGATCAAAATATTAAAGACTGTAATTACAGGCAATATAAGAGCAGGTGTGGAATTTTTAATAAATCCCAAACTCTTGTCCAGCACGCGACGACGCAAATAAATAAAAATAATTCACAAAAATAGGAGATGCAAATTTGTATCAAGGAATAAATAGATTACCCTCATATTGCATGTAGACTAGAAAATTAATGGTAAGTACTCTAAGCAATATTATATAATTGATTTTTTTCTTTAAGAAAAGTGCTGGAAGAAATGGTTGAGGGTTACCATTTTGGGACCATTAGGTATCAAAATGATGAGAGAGAAAACATATTATGCAGCCCAAGTTTATTACCTAGTTCAGGTACAAACGTTAGATAGACAGTAACGTGTTATAGAGTATATACCACATCATCATCTATCCAAGACTTCATTTTTCAAAAAAAATCAACAGCGCCGTATATTATCCAATTATCTCTCGTTTCTATATTTTCCATTTTACAACTATCGTCTGTGAAACATGCATCACCAATATAAATTTTTGCAGTGATCAGACGTAACTCGGCATTGAAAGCCATTTATTTATTTTAGGGCCTGTGCGTTCAAAATATATCTCACGAGGCAGAGCTTTACAGGGAACCATCGTGTTTACACTAAAATTCTAAAAACCATTGGTCGCCCCAATGAAAAGTTAAATATAAAAGATTCGGCCGGACGGGCGCATGTGCCTTCTACGTACAATTCACCGTAATCATCTTCAATTTAATGACATTTTCATATACGTTGTTGATATTTAAAGACATGCAAACGATATTAGAAACCAATCTCTTTTGTGCCAGGATGATAAGTACCCGCCGTCGCTGGTGGCCATAAAAGTATAAGGTATGCAAAATTAATAAACTCAAAACCAAATTGCTGACAGAAACAATATACCTCTCGTGCCGAGTTGTCATTATTGGCGCATATTTTGTAATATGAGCCTTATTTTTGTATAGTTAAAATCAGAATCGCTGGAAAAATTCATTTATCAGAGTCATTGTAGAGATTGTACGTCGTATGATCATAATTCATTGAACATATGTTTGATACGAAGCAATATGTAATTCTGCCAAGTGCATAGTCGAAAACGGGGAAACATATTGTTTCCATGGATGGTCAGATCATCTATGATCGAATCATAAATTAGAACTGGGGTTTACATAATACATGAGACAAAATAAGAAAAGACGTAATACCAGTGTTTTTCAAGTATCCGTGTCCCATGCTTAGTTTTGAGAGAAGTACCTTAACATACACCACAACATTTTGGTAATGTACGTGAACAAGTTTTGGGCTTTTGATTGCCACATCTTACGTTAAAGTTGATACATATCGCAGTCTTTTTTGGAAATCTGATCCCGCCTGCTATTGTCCTGGGATGCTAAATTTTATTATTACAATAAATTTCCAAAAATATGATATGCCTGAAATAGTCACTAACGATTTCTAAACATCGATAAACGACGGAAGTTTGTCGCCGTCTGCACGCAATACATAACAATAACGATAATAAACCAGATTTTCATGTCATTTCAGAATGGTAATCATTCACAAACTTATCGTTTGGGAAAAATTCGAATTAGGAAAATTATACTCATATTTAAATTCTGTGAACTGATTTGAGGTTTTTTCTATAAACCAGACAAAAGAGGGATTCATGAAATGATAAGAGAATTCAATTCCTAATGTGGCATGTTTTGTTTATTATAGGTTCAATGCTCACGAGTCAAAGATCTAATTGGTCCATCGGATACAGCACATTTCACCTTTTGAATGTAAGCTTCAAACTTGTTTTTTTTGCTAGATTTCCGCTTTCGGCAAAGATCAGAAGTGCGATAATGATATGTTTAAAATATCCGATAGTTCTCATCATCTTATGCAAAATCTGTATTACACGTACCTTGCAATCAGTTTTTTTAATCACACCCTGAAACAGTGACGATTTCGAACCGCATCTATACGGTTTTGCGGTTGCCCTCTAATAGTTGTAGGCTATATTCGGAAACTGAAACAATGAAATTCATGGCTCAGAGTAAAGAAAATATTTTGTACATCTGAACTTCGCAAATGTGAAAAAAGCTTGAAAAATATTGTTATTCATTCATGATTTATCAAAAATTAATATGTTAACATACTCGAAATTCTAGATATTCACGTATTTTTCATAAAGGTCAAATTATTCATGCACTCATGAAATGGGAGGCTCAACTATAAATGAAAATCGATTCTATCAATCAGACGACATGTCCAATAAATCATATCAATACAAATTCGAATATTTTCGCTCCTCAAATTGGTAGCCATATTTAAGACGGTGAGCATAGTATAAAGTTGTTGGTGGGCTGGAGCAAAAATTAGAAATATTGAGAATGAAAAACGCTTTGGGTAGAGTAGTATTCTTTATGTTTTAATTTTTATATTTCAATTCGTTCATGATTAGACAAACCGGAAAAGGAAGATTCCACCAACTGTGATAAAATATTGATTTGTTCATCTTGCACACGAAATTGAAATCAATGAGAAAATTTCCTATTCGTTAAGACATAACCTCATATTTAGGCAGCATATATTCTGAAACTGGAGAAAACGATGTATGGTTATAATTAGCGGTATAACTTACTTTAACATATTTGTTTGCTATTACCAAGTCCGACTAATGAATACATTAGACTGAAAAGTTGTATTTTCCAGTAGCTACTGCATAAATAGTTATGTACTTATTAATGCTATGTACTTAAACTTAGGTGAGATATTCATTAAATCATGGGTCATCCGAATCATATCACGATAAACAACATGTTGTTTCGTTTTGTTGTTTTCGTAAGCAATGAGTGGTCAAGTGCTAAAATCCTATTGCGAATTTTTGACGTTTACGGGAGAAAATAGAAATGAAAATTCTAAGTTGTAGGCCTATGCATGTTTACTACGGATCTAACTACGTAAAAACTCACCCGCAATTTTTTTCCGGAATTTAGAATAACAACGGTAAACAAAACATCTTGATATTTAAATGAAGGGTTTATCCTGGGGGTGTGGCCTAGTAATATAATGCATGATTGACCAAAATCACGTTTGCGGATTTACTGCACATGACTATATACTTTCCAAACAATTTACTTTGTTTGAATCCAAATTTGAGTTCCTCGCTGAAACGTGAATATTTACCCATGAAATTATGCACGATCGCTATGGTGGTAAATATATATATATGGGATTATCTCATGGGGTGGATTAATCCATGTAGCATGTGAAATTTTATTAAGATACTATCACTAACTCCTAAATTCCTAATTAATTATATTTTACAATGATATCAACGTGTAAATATTTCACATTTGAGTATACTGATATTGCTAATAATAACGTGCAAAAGTTCGTCTACATATTTTGTCACTCGTTCACTCTTTTATTATATAATTTTAAACATAAACAGACTCTAGCGAAATAATTAGCAGTCATTGGTACTAATATAAATTGATGAATACAAATAATATTGTACCATATTATTTAATTTGTTAGATCGAATTCACTGAAAAAGCTGCTTCATGGAGTACTTTTCGGAAACAAGTCAATATACTACACCTACACATTTATGATTTTGAAATTAAGAGCACTCGTTTGTACCACATGTGTTGAGGCAAGTGCACTCACTGGTGGTCAGCTACATCGTTATCTTTTTTTCAATCAATTCCAAGAACTCTTAAAAATTTGTGAGAAGTTACGCACGAACGATTATATGACAACAAGCCATACCCTAGCGTAATAAGGTTTATAGTGATCAAACATTCTGGTAAAATTTACTGAACCCATGAAAAATATATTACATAAACCATGGCTGTATTTCGTTTCAAATGTGATTGTTAAAAATGAGTACAACTTGGGTCGAGATAACCCTAAACAGGCCTAGCAAACTTTAGAGCCCCAACAAAAAATGATCGGATAAAAGCCGGGCTGGGGTGCAAAAATGGGCCTTCTATCAATTCCAGTTGAGGGCGACATATTTTCATTAGTATTTAAATTATCTTGTGTTTTCGCGTTTGTATCGTGTGTGGTATCGTAGCCGGCAATAACAAAATGAGTGGTGGTTTCTACAGCCTCCTTTAATCTGGGCTTTGATTTTATAATGCTTATTAAACAACTTTATTACCAATCCGCTGTCTGGGAATTTAGAAATTTGTATGTTTTTTTAGACGTTGATTTTCAGATATACACATCACACATGATC
Organism: Styela clava; assembly: GCF_964204865.1. Classification (NCBI taxonomy): domain Eukaryota; kingdom Metazoa; phylum Chordata; class Ascidiacea; order Stolidobranchia; family Styelidae; genus Styela; species Styela clava. Next base: position 16,796,296 of record NC_135251.1, on the reverse strand, counting down.
TTGTTTATTGGTGATGGAGGTTACAGATGCGAACAATTCTCACGTTTTCTCTCACGCAACCGTCGGCAGTTGCGAAACCGGATGTATAAATATATCCTCATATTGGGGTAATGACATTTATATATTAATATTCAATTAGAACAAATTCTCATCCACCTGTCGTCGAATATCCTAGTGGTATTCTTAGTATAACGACGCACGGCTCCTTTTCATAGTAAAACACATACCGGGTGTACGTATTGACGCACACCTATATTTCACAACGCCTTACGTCAATAGTCACAGACACCCTGGTCCCGCCTACCATTAACTATTATCTTTTTGTATTCGCGTATGAATATAACAGGCGAGGTACGTAAAGAGCAAATAGATACTCGTTAATTTTATCTTAGTCATCTTATTCATGGCAGAACATGAAATTACTATGGACCGCGCCTCCGAATCGTATAGCACATATAAGATCTAGCGACTAAAATGGATATATGACTTGCGAGTCATGCTAAATATGTGCCCAGTCATCCTTTCTCAGCTTGATCTTGAAGGCCGTTGCTATGGAAAAGTGTTTTAGTCCAAAGTTCGTTTTCTAAACTAAATTGAATTTTGATATTTTCTACCTTTTTCTTATGACTGTGACTCGTTAACGTAAAGCAGTTATTGGTCATAATAATAGCAAGAAGTGAAGTATCAATTTTTTTTATGTCTGATGATATACTTTTTATCACTATTTTGCTCTCTTAACGCAAGATCATTTAGTTCCATTATACAGATCCCAAGCTCGATTGCCAAATGTATGCGGGAAATTTTGTGTGGAGGAGTGACATTTTATGCAGGTGTGGTGGTCGAGTGGATTCTACCTACAATCTACTAGCATGAGCATAATTATGTTTAGGTTATTCCGCGGTGAGGTAATTACATTCACCCTAGCTAGCAACCAAAACTAACAAACAATAACAATGTTTCTCGCCGATGTCAATACTACAAAATGAAATATGCGGTTGTCTGTGGTTCATGCCATATTGCAAAACATCCATCTGATATAAACGATGAAATTTGGCGGGAGCGGATGGTGTGACAGACCTCTCACTGATGGATGAGTTCGTAGAATGGATAACAGACATTCACTGTGCCGCATTGTATACTGCTGCGAACAATATATATTATATAGACATGTAGCCCATTGGTGCAAACCCCCACGAGGTTTGAAAGATCTCAAAGCAAATTCTACTCAATTTAAAACATTTTAAGAAGTTGGGCTTTGGTCAATTATCAGGAATGTAGCGCAATTCCCGTATCCGGCGATTTTAATATAGGGCATTTAAAATAAAACTTACTAGTTCATTGCTTTAATACTCAATATCTATCGTGTCGTTTACGTTTATTTTGATATAAATACATTTTAAAGTAAAAAACACGATATTTTTGTCGGTAACTGTCGGTAGATTGGCGTAATCTAGTCACCCGGACGTGTTGATTATATACGGATAAAACATGAGTCGATCGGAATTTCGGAAGTATGAAATTTGACTCGGATGTTTTTGCGCATACCCCGCCGACGAGTTATATTCCAAACCTGGCGTATTTGTTTTTTTTAGATTTTATTTCCTGTCTAACGTTCGACTTCTGCGTTCTGCCTAATCATTTTAAAATGGTATTTCCTATAATATAGCATGAGCTACTTCACTTGAGTCAATGTAACTTAGAACATTGTAAATAAATACAACAGATTGTTATGTAGGCGGTGCGGTACATATATTTAAATAGTAATCAGTACTTCTCCATACATGTATATATTTATCTAATGTTTTTCGAAATGTTAAAATAATTTGGCGGAACTGGGTCGTTTTTTTTTCGGCAAATTTATTCGTATTGTTTCAATGTTAGTGTTGAACGATTCACACTCCTCTGGGGTAGGAGATATTTATAAATAATATCTGCCTTGCTCTTATTACAACCGCATGCTGCTTACCACTTCAACTTCGAGTGAGCGCCTTCGACTTTACACATTTAGCGAACCCTTGAGAATACAGAATTGTTTGCGTAAAACACAAAAGCAAAATACTTTACTCAGAAGAATTGTGTTTAGCGCGTAAAAACATTAAGATGTCCCCTGAAAACACCGAACCAGCTCGGGTTGAATTTAATATTTGCCTATGGGGGTAGATTGTTTGTTATTGCAAGACTGAAATCGGATGCGACGACGCTACAGCTTCGGCGCGCGACGCTGCTAATTATAGATTAGGACAAAAACTCCAATAAATTTAGTGGAGTCATATTGTTATGTTACGCAACAAGTCGCCCTTATTCTACGTTGTTATTCTTGATAACTCCTCCCACAGCAGCTCTTTTGTTGGGAGTTCTCCTCCTTCTATGTTATTCGTCAATAAAGGACCTTGTAGCGAATCAGACCTCTGATTTTCAAAATTTCAGAACGTTTAATAATCACACGATTTGGAGATGGGACACAATATATCCATTCATTACCCATCATCTGGTGTTGTTCAAAATAAAGCCAATATAACATATCAATTTAAGCATCTTAAGAGTTTTTCACGAGCTATCAAATGACAAGGTATAATCACAAACAGCTATTCAAAAATAAACCGGATGAGTTCGCCAATTCCACACTAATAATTTATCTGCCTTCCAAAATTAGATAAAAAAAAAGTTTAAGTTATGTTTTACTATATACATTTCGTCAAAATTGACCGCTGACATTAGATACATTTATTTGGACACATAGATACGTTGTTTATTTTGTAGATTTATATAAACACCATATTGTGTTCACTTAATCTTGTGAAGGTTATGCTGATGAGATGTTATCGGAAGCTAAATTGGCCAAACAAAATTCGTATTTAAGTAGTTAGCATATCAGAGGTGCAACTTTCCAAATTGTTTCGTAATGAGATTATATACACTTGAAATAGACTCAGCTAACAAATAGCTGTAGGTAATTGAATCTTGTGTAAATAACATGTTGCGATCTGACTATAAATTAGTCTTAGATGTGATATGCAATTAATTTTCACCAAAAACAGAATTCATTTCTAGCTCGACCACCTGAATCTTTTTGTGCTATTTTATGTGTGTACGAATTTGCAAAGTACAAATTTAATGAATTTTTTAACTTAGGTAATGGCCTCCTTAATCGCGTAATGATACATTTGAGTGATTGAAAATTTGTTAATTCTGTACTTAAATTGTTTGTACTATTCGACTAAATTTCCATAAACCAAATTAAAACAATGTTAAATAAATAAATTAAAATAATCTCGTTGTTTACATCCCTTCATGAAGGGTTTGAACGATAGAAGATTAAAAGGTTTATATCTTATAAGTAATAAAACGAAAGCATGCCATCCATATTGGTTAAAAATCCAGCCGTTGCCCACATAAAATTCTCAAAACCCATCACATTTACATAAGTTCAGTTGAAACCGACCCGGATACATCACATCATAATTGACAAAAATTAGGCATTGCACGCTTACTGGAATTCCTGTAATCTCGGTCATAAAAATATTTTAATTTGATTGTACCTTATAAACAAACTACGCCTTTTGAATCTATTCATAGAAAGCAGACATGCTGTAAACGGCGATTTGTGAGACTTTTTTCCCACAGTTTGCTTCATTCAAAATAGAGCACACGCGCTTAATAATAGTGAATTGTTGGGTAATATTATGTTAGCCGTGAAGATAAAACTACAATTAACAGTCTTCAATAATTATCGGTACTATATCCTAGGTGCAATCGTACTGATAAACGAGGCCCGTCTTACACGCGTGCCAAACTTTGCTAATAATCGGTTACGTTAAAGTTTGAACTACAACAATGTGATTCCAGAACCATGCGTCATTAGTGCTACGTGTGAACACTTGATCTCGCACGGCTATTGAGATTTGTTTTTCAATTTGCGTCGCGAAAACGGAAAAATCACAAACACGAATGTTCTGATGGTAGCAAAGATTAATTTGTAAATCACTTTGAATCATCGATAATTTTCGTGATAAACAGTCGGGAAATGTCGCTACATACAACAACATAATAAAAATAGATCAACCCACTTATAAATCAATATATTTTGCATGTGACGGCATAATCCCTATTTATTTATTTACTATTTTACTCTTTACTTTGTTCTACTCGGAAAAGAACGAACGACGAGATATTTCGATGACAGCTCCTGGAATGGGAATTATCACCTATTTATTTTGCTTGTTAACTCAAGCACTAATTAACGAAGGTGACTACCTCGGATGTTTTGATCACTCGTTCGGCGCCGCGTTGCTACTCACTCCGGTCGCTGGCCAGCGGCGAGGCAGTATGCCATTTCAAGAGAAGCACAACTCTCTTTTTGCTTCAGTTTTAAGTCTCGCCTGGGTTAGTCTTAGTTATGTAATACCAACGTAGTTTCCATGAAAAGAACAAGCAACGTGAAAGAAGAAGAAGAGACCGGTTTCTGGCCGGTATATAAGACGCCAGCTGACGAGATAGTCAGACTAAGGTTTGCACGAAAATTTTGACTTGGCCAATAGCGTACGAGCACTAATTTGCCTATCAAATTTACCATCAAAAAATTATTTGACGTGATCTAAATAACAATCAGGTTTTTCATTTCGGGTGCTGGTTTTCTTTTTTCGACCTTTTTCGAAATCTTCAACTGTTTAGCTTAGCGTGATTTTCAATCTATGCTATTGTAAACATAGGCTTTAGCACGACATCGCGTAAGGTCTTTGATTATGTTTATGAGTTTGGTTTTAAATCTAGATAATGACTTCAGAGAGTTATGTTGTTTAATTTATTTACCCAGACTTTAAGTACGTTTGAAAGAATAAATTTTCTTATCTGCTAGGTGAAACTACGGAAGATCCGCGGGCACACCGAGGTCATGCTTTTCTCGTCGAGGATAACACGTAATATATTGAGCTATATGAATAGGATTATTTCGTTGTGTTCGAAAACAAACCTCATAATAAATAATTCCCCGAAATTAAAGTTGCGCAGTAAAACATTTCTGATAAAGCGATTTAATGATGACAGAAAACATACGCGGTAGTAGATCAGAACGCAGCGTGAATTAGGCAAGTTTTGATAGCGCATATCGTTATCTATCAGCTTCCCGTTGAGTTAGCACCTCATTTTAATATAAAAGGAACCCTTTAGCGTCATGTGCCTCAACGATTAATAGGATACCGACGTTAATGACGATTAACTGAGTTTAATCAATTAGTTGCAGCCGATTAAAGATATTGCTTTGATAACGTGATTATCGAGCGGAAAGGCATTTTTTCTTCGAGCGGATAACAAAGCTAATTAGTAAAACATAGACAACGACAAGTATATTTAGACAATGCTAATAATAAGTATTATCATTATTTTTCAGGTTGGGGTAACAACCAGTGGCGGCGCGTCAATAGTGCCAACCGGGGCAATGCCCCGGTTGTTTTTTCGGTATAATGAAAAATATTCGAAAAATACCTCAATATCGGTTACACAGACTGTCTACACTAGCCATATTCTCCCGACATGGTTCATTTTTCGCTCGCAAAGCCTTCGCCGAACGTCGACGGGGCGACGCCGATTTTGCCCCGGTTGCTCATTGTATATCGTATTCTCTCTTTTATCTTCCACTCGTCGCGTTTGTCTCGTTTGTTTTCTGTTTCTTTTACTAAATCATCGGGGCCGATCGGGGCTAGCCCCGAAATTATGACGACACAATGAATTGCGATGTATATACAGTTTTATACACCAATCAAACTTTTTTGAACATCACATCAACTTGCGCGCTCTATGGGTTCCTCATAGATAACACTCCAGTTAAGTAACTACCTTTGCGGCGTCTGCCAAATCTCTGGACATCATTTTGACGACGCCTATTTCTTCCGCCGACGCAGAGCGAACATTCAGCACGCTGAAGCGTATTAAAACGTATCTCAGAAACACAATGAAGCAAGATAGATTAAATTCCTTGGCTGTTTTATCCATTCACAGAGACGTTATTTCTGGGATGCATGACTTTAATCAGCGCGTTATCGAGCATTTTGCTTCCAAGAAACCGCGGCGTGTTGCATATATGTTCAAGCAGTAGAAGTCTAGCAGCATATATGTCTATGAGTGAGCGACGCATGTCCTTATCTTTGCATTAACTTTCCTTTCTTCATAGTAACGTTTTAAACCTAATTTTAGGTTTTGTCTGCTTTCCCGAAGTTTCTGTTAATATGTCATTGTATTTATCTGGGTAAATATTGCCTTTTCTTTTGAAAGAGGTTTCAAAATAAACTATGTCTATATTTAATAATCTCTTGACTTGGACCGGTTTTGAAGACACTTTCTTATCGTTAAAAATTGTCGCTTTTGCCGATTGGTTGTTACCGATGGAATGGTTTTTATACTCTTAAAATGATGGGAGAACTTACAGCGCTCATCCTGTCCCCGTAGATGGGGGTGACTTGGTCTCGCAGTAGCTTGCCCCGGTTGTCAAAATGACCACGCGCCGCCACTGGTAACAACACATTTAATACGCCAACATTAATTAATTCGTAATTCAACCTCAACGTACAAAAATAGCCAATCTTTCGAAACTAGATTTCAACAATCAAAATAGAAATATGAAGATTCGATTTCAACTACTTCTTGCCATCACGATTGTCGTACTAGCTCTCAATTGTAATGTTGCACAAGCTAGTTCTCGGCGCATGCCAGCGCATTTTTATGGATCTTGTTCGGCCCGACTTAGGGACACTTTACACACGATTTGTGGACGCGGCGGAATTAGCCTGCTGAGAGATGCATACCTTATGAGACGCTACAGACCTAGGAGACTTCGTCGAAATGCTGCGATGCGTAAGTATTTGTATACAATAAGTTTGTTGTTCTCTAATTTAGTATTTTTAGTCTGTTCAATTTTTGAATGACAAGTACATTAATTCTATATTAAGTGCTTTTGCCGCACGTGGCAGTTAATTTTCCACCAAGGTATTTTAACGCCCTGTTGTTAACCTCCTATTTAATTTCGTGCAGCTTCTAACGTGTTACCTCTAAATGTCTCTTTACACAAGTACAGCGACACGAGTCATTTGTTTACTTGAAATGTGTATTCAACGAAAGTAAATATTTTGTCTTTGTTTTTACAGTACGACGAGATCGCAGAGATGTTCAAATTACTAGCGATTTTCAACCGACAAAACCTCTTTCATTTAGCGGTGCTAGATGGCTCTTATTCAGCAACGAATCTCCACTCACATCACTTATACAGTAAGTATTCATTAATATTGTTATAAATAAATATCTGCTGAATTAACTTGTAAAAATGGTTTTGATTAATGCTTTTGTTTCTTTTACAGCACTGCACATGACATGCACAAAGAAAGAAAAGTAAAAAGACGAGTTCGTCGTCAGATCTCACAAGAATGTTGCGAAAATGCGTGCGACCATGAAATAATTCGAAAAAAATATTGCAATTTTCGTTACGGTTAAAGTTCAAGTTTCAATAACAAGAAATGAGAAACACATGATCAACTCCTGCATAAGATAGGAGAAGAAATTTGATCACTAATATTAAGCGAATAGTAACTGTATTCCTCCCCAATGTATAATTTTCTGAAAATTCGGCCTTGAACCGCACTATCAAATGTAACCTACTATACCAAGTTGAACTCCCGCATGTTTCGGTTGACATATTTACCGAATTCACCCAGTCTGACCACCTGTTGCAAAGGCCTTTCCTGATAAGCCAACTCTTGCAACTATGATTTCACAAAACTGCCGCACTGTGAAAATTGCGTTCTTTTGTTGTTGCGGTATGGCGACCTACGTATGTTACTCTGCACATTCCAAGCCATCGATCGTTATGAATCAAACAATTCTTCAATAAAATGTCCGTCGTTTCACAAAAATTAGGCTCGTGCACGACAGCAGCTCGCTTTCTTGTATGCCGAATTCCAACAGTGTTTTGACCAAGTAATATCTTATAGTTTTACTGCGGTTGTGTGTATATGACGCTATTTTTGCCCAAATTATGTGACGGAAAACAATATATTTTTTCTAATCTTTACTGTCTTTGTCTAATCGTCTATTGTTCGTATTTATTTATAACGTTTCATTTTTTATCGCGACGGGGACCATTGCACTCCATTTGTAAGTTCAATTCAGGCGACGGTCACACGTATTAAATGACTTGGTAAATTTTTGAAAAAAAAATTGGGAGTGCAATTCGCGCCGCGATACTTTTTGATGTCTGACGGTCCTAACTTTAAAGACAAACACGCCGATAAAGTGTGTTATATCTTAGTGCTTTAATTCATATAGCATACTACACTAGATCATTAGGTAATGCTTAGCGTCGCACCTATCAAAACCAAATCTGACTTTTGGCTAAGTACTGGGCAATAGGCGACTTAACGCCAGGTGCGATGAGAACTTATGCCCAGTGTACTAGAAGCCAATTAACACTACTAGTAGTAGAATAACATACGAGCACATATATCTGTCAAAGAGCTATACTTTTGCCTACATGTAGCAAATCAAGTTAACAGCGATATAAATTGAAGAAAAAGTTCTTGCTTCTTTCAATCTCATTTTCTACCATTATAAGTTCAAAAAATAAACTCTTTCAACTTGAACAAAACCTGAAAAGTTCTCTGTTTAGCAGGGGCGTTTGAAACAGCGGGATTGTGGAATAGGCTTCGTGATTGGGCAATAGAACAGGCTTTGCAGGATTGACCAAAGCGGTACACCAGAGATTTAGTGGTTATTTGAGGTACTAAGCACAGCAGTCCATGCGGCGTATGCGCAGTTGTTCGAACGGCTAATTACGAAAATCACTGCAGTCAGTTCATTTACAAGGCAGTGAAAACATGGCTTTCTTGACTGACTTTCACAACGAACTTTTACACAATCAAGTTATTTCAACTGAATAAGTTGGTTAAGTTCTGCATAGTTTATCCACTGATCACCGCACGCCAGGGCCAGACATTCGGAATATCTAGTCTAGGGGAACGATTGACTGCGAGAGAATTGTAAGTGTCGTCAACGTTACAGGGTGGTCTACCATACTGGGGTGTACTTACTTTCAGGGCAGACAGCTCATCACATGCACCTAATAGGTTTAGCTTGATAAATATTTCAAAACCTAACCCTGACCAGTCCACGATCGTTAGATCGTCATAATTAAGATGAAAACCCCTAAAGGTTTTGATTATGAAAGAAATATAATAATCTGATCCTGCTCAATTGAAGCTGGGTGATATAGCAAATTTTAGCGCTTCATTTTTAGGCGCGGCACCTATTTTATTATTCGGTCATTAATGTCTCTACGATATAGACCCTCCTCCATGAAAGTATTCTGTTTCGAATATAGGCGACGACTGTTTCATTATATGTTTCATGGAAACAAATATACCGACTGATTGTGTTTTGTCCTGCATAGGAAGGTGCACGAATGGAGCGACTATAACCATTTATTTCGCAATGTTACCACAATAACCTCGAACGCGTAATTAGTACATATTAAACAGAGGACAATAACGTCATTTGTCAGAGACTGTCGCATAGCTACATATAGTGGTGTTCTCTTTTATAATCTTTGTTTATCTTGAATAAATTTGTAAACATTGCAATGGGCGTTCGCCGGTAACATTCTGATCACAAGGTGATAACATTCAAATGACCTTTGTAAATTTGAATAGATTAAAAATAAAAAGTAAGCTTCGTGTTAAAACGTTAATATATGATCCGAAATTGCAAAACCACGCAGATTAACGGCATGCCCTCGAGGTTCATTCTGCAAAACAATCCGATAAAAATTTTGCAACGTAAATTATGCAATACCGATTCTTGAATGTGGAACATTTGGTCGAACATTATTGGTTTGGATTTTCGACTCCCGAGTTCAAATTGAACCGAATTGTTTTACCTTTCACAAATGGAAAAATAATCATATATGCTGGGTTCAGCTATATTTTTGGACAAAAAGGGCGTTTAATATTTCATTGAAGCGTGCATATAGCGTGTGGGAGAGATGCAAAATGGGGTCCAGAGAAAGTAAACATTCTGATGGAATTAGTCATGACAGGAAGATCAAAGGGTTGTTGTCTAAATATAGGCCTCTTCTAAATTTAACAATTTCAACTCAGCTTTTCTTATACAAAAATGGAATACATTATTTAGAATCAAGAAATTAGTCTGGTGAACTTGTGTCCTGGATTTTAACGGTCTTCTATTCTCTAGAAGAGAATAATTTTAAAATATAATTTTTCTCCCGATAACTGGAGGAGGACTCTAAATATAAAAAGAATTGCGCTCAAATACATTTAAAATTCAAATAACGCGAAGCTATATTAAGAAATAATTAATATTTAGGATGACGTCAAAGTGTACAAAGTGTTTTATTTGTGTTTGAAACGTCAAGCAAAAATTTCGGCATTACCTAAAATAGACTTTGTGTAAACTAACTCATCAGCAATTAATTTGTGTATTACGTAAAAGGATTTCGGGTATTATTATGCTCAAAAACATGTTGCATATTTGGGCGAGGCCCAATTTTCGATACCGAGACTAATAGCTCAACTATATTTTTCAAGCACTCACCTTTCTTATGACCCACTTCTATCTGTCAACAGCCTGCCCCCATAAAGGGTGAATCCGAAATTTTGGTTGTTTTCGCGGTAATGCATAGTCTAACGAGGTACGTTAAATTCCAAAATAAATAGACTTTTTGTGTGTTATCCAAGAAGGAAACAAAAATCATTTCAATTGCGATTGAATTGCAACTTTCAATTGTGTCTTGTAAATTTGTTATTTATGTCAGGATATGTTCGAATATTCGTCATTTTTATCCGAAGCCTTTGTTTTATTGTAAGCGTTTCATTCCGAATAACGGGACCTATTAGTGGTAATCGGAATTTCATACGCAGAAATGAATAATATTTATATAAATGATTATTTTTACATTTATTTATACTCATAATGACGAACCAAAAGCTTATCTTCGAACGGTCACGTCCGGGGAAAAGATTATGAGGTTATAGTCTGCAGATTGTTAAGAATTTGCTGACTTCTAAAATTTTCAAAAAGAAAAATGTTTGAGAAAGAAATAGACTCAATGAGAGCTCCTAAGCCTAAAATACTATTCCAAATCACCTGCAAAAAAGATCTTGTAAAACTTTACGAGTCGAAGGTTTGCTAAACCTATGCACACTAACTATGGCCCAAAGAAAATAAAGCGATAATTGGGCTGAAATTGATAACATTATGGATCAGACACGACCTTAAAACAATGCATGGAGCGATTGCCAATTTTTTCATACGTCTGGTTTGCTTTACTGAAACGTGCAAAATATATTACTAGTTTCTAATACCCATGGGCGCCAGACAGCTCGGAATTCCATTTTAATTTTTTATTGTTTGGGAGAACACGGATTCAAATTAACGTTAAAAAAGACGCCGCCAAAACATTGCGTGCTTACAAGAGAATTCTTTGACGGTAATATCTATTTTGCGGTATCGATGTAATAAAAGTATCGCAGCGCAAAATGTGTAGTGCTCAAAAATATGATTAATTTTGGAACATGGCCCGAATCCGTCAAACGGGCTAACAACGCCTGGCATTATTGTATTTACGCGCTATTTGATGCGATAAGTTGGATACTGGTGGTATTTTTCTAGTTTTACGTCCGAGATTCTTAATGTTTCCCCGAACTTTGACCTTGGAAAAATAAGTAAATCAATGCTCGGGGAACACACATTAGCATTAAAAACTTGAGATTGATTGCATAGACATGTTTTAAAATTCTGAGATGTAAACCTACAGTGTCAATGGGCAACAATTGGAAAAACATGGCTGCGTCTATCCATAAATGTCAAATTTGTATTTTTGTTAAAACCAGCTGATGCCGTGACACCGATTCAGATCAACACTTCATAAATAAACTTTCGTTTTCATGAAGCAAACTTCTCGACCTTTTACCCGAGTTAAACGTGGGAAAACAAATTACCGCAGGAATCCTAGAGATTTATTCCACTGGACTTCCCCGAAGAGGATAAGTATCAAGTTTCGTTTTTCTGTAGTAAATATGATTCACTCTTTCGGCCTCAGCAAAAATAGACCCCAGATTATTGATTTCTTGGCACTCGCACCCCTGAAAGTATTTTACTAATTTGAAAACATTTAAATTATGTACGCAAACAAGCTAACCAAAAGTAACGAGGTTTTGCTAATATTTAATTCTGATGGGATGGGTGATATTGAAGCAATATCGTGAAATTGTAATGATTAAAATATCAATCACATCCTCATTAAACAATAATGTAAGTTCGTTCTATTGCCAACGAGTGGCAAAAAAGGCGAGAATGTTAACTAAATCGCTACATGTCTTTTTCATGCTATCTTGTCAAAGCCATGCGTGTCTAAGCATCGATAATATATATTCATTGAAAAAGTCAAAATACGAACTTGGCTCGTTGGCGGAGCGCATCGTGCTAAGCGTTAGGTATACGCTAGCGTCTGATTACGCTGCGTGGGCTCGCAGGTTTGAATCCTGTGGAAATAATTAGATGCGAGAGGATTGCTGAATTCCTCACCGCCGTAGGGTGGTTCACGCAACCGCTGGTCGGTTACGGCTTCCTCCTCCACCAAGTCCATGCATCTAAAACATCTAACTGGCTTAACCAATCGGACGAGAGAATGTCGTTCGCGTTATCATTTAGTCGATCTCTCTCCCAAGGGATAAATCTTCATCCTCCTACGATATAGCAGTTGAACAACCGTGAGTGCAATAGAGAATAGAGACCTCTCAGCAGTTCTACCGCACAACTTAATCATGTGAAAATTTATTAATTTGGTATGAATTCAGTCACGTGCAATTATGTTCATTACAATACGGCCAACAAACATTCGATGTTGTAAATGTAATGTTGTAAATTCGATGTTGTTGTAACATTGATGTCGATGTCCACTATCTAAGATACCGTGCGGGCGATTGTTTTTTTATTCACCTAGTCCTATAAAAACGTTATTGTTACGGTTTTCGTAAATATCGGACCGTATATATCCGCAGAAAAAAGTGATAGCCTCCTAGTGACTTCTATCATATTGAGTACGGGGAATTTGAAATCGATTGGTCCAGAAGCTGCGCAGAATTTTTTTTTTTCACAACAACAACCCAAGCATCCCACCAGAACCAACAACAATATTTAAATAAAACACTTCGCATCCAATAATCCAAATCTTATAAAACTATATGAATCTGATATAAAATATATGAAGCGGCAATATCGGCATATGCGCCTACTAGTACCAGCCTAAGGACACCTTCTGAAGTGTAATGCCCAGGGATGTCCGAACTCCGAATCAAATTTATTCGAATATCACGACCTCCGAATATCATTTTAGTGTTTATAAGAATTTTGAATATCGCGCATACATTAGCCCTCGTCGTCGGAGCGCTTTGATTTAACCAATTGTACAACCACAGTATTTTTCATCATTATCGAGAATAGTCTTGTGCGATCGCGACAATAAACCCAGGAGAAAAGGGGACAAATTGCCCAGTAATTCATGTTTTACATCTTCAGCTTTTATCGCGACCGAGCATAATGGGAAAATTGTGAACTTGCTGCGATTTTGGCGCGGCGGTGTGGCTCAACGGGCCAAGCGTTAGGAATACGCTCGCCACCGCACCTCTAATTACTCTGCGTGGGTTCGCAGGTTCGAATCCCATGTAGGGATGGTTATGTGCGAGAGGATTGCTGGACTCCTCGCCGTCGTTGGGTGGTTCACGTAACCGCTGGTCGGTTACGGCTTCCTCCACCACCAAGTCCATGCGTACGAAAAACAAACAATATATAACTAATCCCATACCCGACTTGGAATGGTAACCGGACGAGAGGCCGTGGTTCGCCATATGGATAAGCCGTCTTATCGGCTTTCCTCTCCTCCGGGATAAATATGTAAATCCTATCCTATCCTACCGTGTCTGAAATGGCGTTTAAAATAGGTGTATCTATCGCGGGTTTTATCTTTATTCCGGTGTCGTTGATGATAACATTGTTCAATTTACGTTGGCGGGATTAACGTATGAGCGAAGATAGAAGCACCACACCTGACAAGAATGAGTAAATTGACGCCACTCGAAACACGATTTTCAGTCGTAATGCTCCTACATTGGCAGATAGAAATTCACGAGTTTGGGAAGAGTAACGGAATTCAGCTTACCGGCGTCTTTTGTTTTATTGGACATGTAGTGGACCTATGGATCGTTTTGTTATTCTTGTAGATGTTGTTCTTATTCTAGTTGGTATTCTGCTTTGTATCGTTATGAAAAAATCGCTTTTCTGCTTGATTCGCTTTCTCCACCAATTGCTTTGCAGATAAAGAATTTTTTTTCCCTAGAAGGCCATTACTTTTATTTATTTTCTATGAATACTATGAGATTTGATTTCATTCAAAATTTCGCTGTATTAACTTTTACTCACGGGAACACTGTTTTTGTTCTATTTCAAGTGGTTCCGCAATCGACTATCAGGCCTACAGCTACAGGTTCGATGCTGGTAAGTTACCGTGCCGAATATGATTTTCGAGGAATTTCATCGGGGATGAATCTGAAACTGAAGAATGATCATCGTCACACGTCCTGCGAAACGCTGCGACAGTACCTGTACCGTCACCGGTACTTGGGTAGTCGAGTTGTCCGTCTTCCGATATCGCTACTGGTAACGGTAAGTTACCTCATACGATTTTCGGGGAATTGATGATAAAATATTTGGTTTTGCTCCCCGTGTCAACATATTTGAGCATTGCTCTCTTGTTTATATCTGCTTTACTGTGATTCTATTGTCAATGCTTTATTCCTATGTCCTCAGACTTTAATAATGAATACCGGTATATATCTTTTGTCAGATTCGAAAATACTTTTATAGAATGTATTTGGGAGAGTCCAGTATTCGGTTATGACCATCCCTGGATTGCCTCACACGCTTTTCGAAATGTATATTCAATTTCGATTAGAACATTTTAAAATAGATTGCGCTATCACAAAACATTCAATCATCTAACAAAGCTACGACTGTTACTGTTATAATGAACAATATTCTTTTCCTGGAAATCTATAACCAGGCCGAAAAGCTATCCTTGTTTTGTATGGTACGTGACTACTGATATATATATACGATCTACAATAACCACCAATTCGTAAAGGGGATCCCTATCGTTTAAACACTTTAAAGAGTGTTTTTGCTCAGTTCTGGATTTACATTCGCCATTAGGAAGTGTGGACTGAAACCTGATGGCCTCAAACTTCAGGGGCCTCGGTGTAGACGTCAAATCTGGAGTGAGTGGCTGTTTAGTGCTCTCACGAAGGTATGATTTTTGGCGCTCCCGTAGTATGTGCAACAAGATGGCGGACACCTGAACATTAGTATGTGTACCAGGTTAGGGTTAGGCCATAATTTTATTCCAATTTTCATTATTTCAGTTCTATTACGAGTTTGGGGACTAGCCAAGTGACTCCTGTAGTATTTGTATCGGAAATTATGGCCTAACCCTAACCTGATACACATACTACGTTCCGGTGTTCGCCATCTTGTTGCACATACTACGGGAGTACCTGATTTTTTAATACGATAACGTACCGGTGCACGTATACGTTAAAAGTACGAACATACGTGTGTCAGTGTGTACGATTTTCTGAAGAAAGCCAACAAACAGTATTCACAGCACTTAATATTCCGGTAAGAAACATTACCAACAATCGAAATTTCTAACTTATCAAAATCATGAAAAACTCAACTAAATATACTCAGGTCCATACCAGTGAAATAACAATTCCGATATCACTGTAGTGTAACATGCTGCCACAAATTACTACAGCCTAAAAACTCTTAAGAATACAAACTCACCGACAGTGCAGCTTCCAACAATCGACGGCTGATTGGAAAACAGTTCAGTGAATCAAGGTTGCGATCTCTAATTCTAAATATGATCCAATCAGAAAGACAATTAAAAACTAGCACTGCAAACCCAAAGTAGTTGATTAAGGCCTAAGAAGTGTCCGCTCTTTGCAAAAGCGCGCGAAAACGTGGGCGAAACCATTGTAGGGTGATAGATACGATATACGTATGTACCACCAGCGCCTCTGATGGTGAGCAACAAAATAAAATGAAGCGGAAGGGCAGTTTCATTCGACAATACATTCAATGTTGAACTATCATTCTTAATGTGCCTTTGAAATTTTGAAGGCTTCAGAATAAACCAGTTCAAAATATTGATATTTGTTTAATTTTTTAGTCAGGCTAATTGATGACACAAATATTCACTGCTTAAAAAATTCATCCGTTTCGGAAAAGATGAGAAAATATCGATATACAACTATACTAGTTTATCTTAGCAAAGACGAATCTACGAAGTATTAGACACAAAGTTGACATATAGATCGTTTTAGTATTATGTTGTTTTTAGAATTCTTTTTCTTGTTGTTATGAAAAAATCGATGTTTTCTTTAATTATCTGACCGACTGATTTGAAATTTTTAGCGGTTAAAGATTGTTGTTGCCACTCGAAGGCTATTACTTTTACTTATTTTAGAAATTTCTGTGAGCTCTTAGGATTCCTTATTTTGTGTATGATGACGTCACCAAAATGTAAACTTGTGCACCTTGTGGCGGTTATGCGTTCGCTGCTATCTTGTGGTCAGGCAAAGACCGGTAGTCTACTGTAAAATATTAGATACCCGTACTGATTTTGCGTTTTAGCCGTTGTTTCCATATATTTGTGTGGCTCCCTTGTTATTATATTTTTTACGATTTTCGGATATTTTTATGATGGACCCATTTATTTCAAAATATTGAACGACATATATACGATATTTATCAGGAATGTTCTATTTATTAGCAATTAGGCCATCGGTTCTCAAAGTGAGGTCCGCGGAGCGATTTTAGGGGGACCACGAAACAACTTTGACTGTGGCACGAAGCACTGCTGAGATGGTTTTCAAAGCAAAATGTGCTGAAAATAGTTTTAGTATTCACTTGAAAAAAATGCACGATTTTCTGCAAAAAGGAGAGCATGACTTGCACGAACAATTTCTCTGATGTTTGTTTTCTGGTGTGCCTGTCTATGATACGCTACTCGCTATAAATACAAAATTCCGAAATAGAATGGTAATGAGACAGTTAGTGCAACTGTTAGTCCCAAACTGAATCCAAAATAGATGAATAGATGGAGAGCTAAGCAACTACATTCATTGAAATATACAATGAGTAAATACTTAATATAAAGCGTTGCTATTTGATCTGAATTCTAAGGTGAATTTTATGGCTATGCCACGCCCTATTTATTGCTTCTTCGGAAATATCCTATAAAGACTACACCACATCACTCACATGATACTCTGTCTCATCCAAAAGGTACCTCAAAAATGTAATGGCTCTACCTATCTCCGATGGAAGAAAACGTTCCCCGTCTATAAAAGTATGCTTATACAAAACTAAAGAACTGCGCACGAATATCATTGATACGGAATGATATACGGACACGAAATAGACTATACCAGGGTGGTCCAAGATTGCAAGTTTGAAGGGCTGCAAAAATTTCAGAGGAGGTCTCGCGGGCCGCAGAAAACCTAAAAGTGATCGAAAGATCGCGAGTTTACTCACTTCAAATATATATATATATTTAAGAATGAGACTTTATCGTTCTAATAGGTTTTTCAAGGAAACTATATAAAGCCTTTAGTTATTTTTAAAATTGCTTCCCGAGAAATATCGTGGTATTTTCTGTATGTCTTTCCCGTGTTTGGTTTTGTAATGTCGCTTAAAATTATAATCTTTCCTGACGGATATTACTTGAAAACAAAACACACCAGACACCGTGGTTTAAACGTTGTTGTCGGTAAGGAAAAACGTTTTCTCTCAGTTTACTTCGGTCTCCTTATTTTCTACACTCATTGTATGATGAATTGTAATATTTGAAAAAAATTATTACTTGTAGCGTGAGCAGGCCCAGTGTTACCATTAAAAAATAATCAAGTCCGTCAAAGTTGGGGCCTCGGACCCAAATAAAAAAAAATAGATCGCGCGGCGCTAAGTCAGCTCTGCGATTCGTCACTGCTGTCACACGGCCAGCGCTTGAAAATAGAGCAGTGTTTTGACAAAAATAAAGGCACAAAACGTGTCTTCAAATGAGGAGTTACTTGACGTGAGTTTATCTCATCGGCTGGGTCCTGTCTGCACAAGGCTCTCCTTTTACCTATCACAAGACGCCATTCCCATGTAAGCACCGTCTTGACGTTTATAGATACAACAATGAAATTCTGTGATTTTAACAAAAATAAATCCCGACATCGGGATTAGGAAAAGGACTATTCCCAGTTGAAATAATTTGAGAATAAATTAAGATTGTTTTGCTAATACATACAAATATCTGCCAATGGTTTTGTAGTGTACGCTGAAGTTGTTCTGCGGGCCGCAGTTTGGACCACCCTGGAATATATCATTGTCATCGGTATCTTAACTACTAGCTGTTCATTAGCCATCAGGTGAAACGGATGGAGCAGAAATACTACAGTAATCGTCTCTTGGCGGATCCACCTTGTGGTTTTCCAAAAAAGAAAATTCCAACACGATCTTTCAATGAGGCTTCTCCATTCTTAAGTAACACCGACTCTGGTTATTCAACAAGATATTGGATGTGACGCACCAGCAGAAACTTTGCTCACAGCCAACCGAGTTCGACGACTGAAATCGTTTTTTAAAAAAACAAGTTACGAGGAACGCTCATCTGTGAACACTATATGTAAAATAAGCATAGTGACGCAACATCTCGTCGATGGGAAAGAGTTTGCAGTTCGGATGACAACTGGTAGACCTTCATATATATATGATATCCATCTTTGAATTCGGTCTAATTTTAATAGTCACAGTCCAAATACGACGGCAATACTGCGTATGGTATGGGTGATTTGTACCAGTGAAGTATGAATTTACTGGACAAATACCGGCGAGCGCGGCTTCCGACCTTTATTGGCGCGTTCGAGCCACTGCCGATATATATTCATTCCCGACCTTTATTGGCGCGTTCGAGCCACTGCCGATATATATTCATTCCCGACCTTTATTGGCGCGTTCGAGCCACTGCCGATATATATTCATTCCCGACCTTTATTGGCGCGTTCGAGCCACTGCCGATATATATTCATTCCCGACCTTTATTGGCGCGTTCGAGCCACTGCCGATATATATTCATTCCAACTCAAAATCCTTGGGAAACTGTGCGAACTAGACAAAATTGGGACAATTCGTCTACTATGACAATCCTCCGAAACTCGATTGGAGCACACCTTTTTTCGAATTCAAAGATTCGGCACTGCCCTCTGCAACCCATTTACAAAGATTTATCAAGTTCCAAACGCCGATGTTTAGCCGACTTTATATCAAGGCAAGAGTTGTGTCGTCAGCAAAAATAGGCCAATTGCGAATGAGAACATCTGGAAATCGTTGATAAAAATTAGGAAAAATACAGTTGCTATTATACTTCATCCAGGGCGCGGTATACTTTTTCAGGTAGAGTGTTTTAGAGAAAACTATTTCGTTTGTCATTTAAATTTAAAACAACATGTGTTGACAAGTGACCTAGCTTACAATTGGCAAAGGACAAATAAGGAGATATTTACCAGGTTCCGTCCGATCACCCCTGAATACAATATGAGAGGCAATCGAAAGGGCTATTTGCGTCAGATCTATCTGGATATAAAGTAGACGAGCATGACTGAAGCGACTGAGCACAGTGCTTGCTATGTCCAGGGCATCGTATTAAAACTACACCCACACAAGCTGGCCTCAAAAATTTCTCACTACAAAGCATTGGAATATATTCACCCAAGCATTCATAGAAAATCTGAAGTCATTAGAGTAGTTTGGACAAGTAAAATCGTTTTTATAAATGCTGCAATGAAGCACACAAATTATTTAGGCTAGGAAAGAAAAAAAGTATTATTCGGCTTCAAAATAGGCACCATGTACAGAAAGTATGTTTTGTCGGTTCAGAGGTATAAATGGTAAACTTGTGCAAGCCGAGCAAGAGCCATAGACTGCGCCAGAAGAGGCGCGATATATTCAAGCTCACAATTATATAGATCAGATGTGATATTAGGTATTAGATTATGTATAAAATGTCCTATTCGTCAAAAATTGCAATAATTTGGCACCAAGGGATATCTAACATAAATTTATCAGTAGAAGTTGCATGATCAACTATCGAAACATTTTAATTGGGGTAACTGTTGGGTTTGTAGTTGTATCTGTATGTATATATTCACTAAACTCGTGATGTAACAAGTTTTTTTTTGGCTGATCCTGCAAAATTCACTAAATTCATGGAAGATGGTTTTAAATAATACAATTAGTGAAAGTTCATTGAAAGACATAAAATATGTACTATTTCCTCTGTAGTTCGCTACACATGACAAGATATAAATAAAGTTAACAATATCAAAAGCAACAGGACAAAACATGGAACGTTAAGCAGTAATGATAACACTAACAATAATAAATAGCGCAAAGTTTAAAAAAAAAAGATAGTCTTCATAACATTACCATAAAATACCAAGATTAGGAATAAAAAAAATCATGATACACTTTCTTTTCTTTGAGCCATAGGTTGGCAGAATACTTCAACACAAAATAGTCTACATTGAGTAAAAATCCAAAATTTTTGCCTTTGCCTAAAATATTCTTATCGCAACAGACTTGTTGTGAAAATGTCAATCAGCAAGATTTGAAACAAATATTTTTCATTGTTAGAAATCATTAAAAACTATTTCCCTGGTTACCACCCAAAAAAATTCTCAGTGAGATAATTTAAAGAACATGATCAATTCATTATTTAGCCATAATCAGGCAAATCAAGTAAATCAAAAATTTTATCCAGCTTCAGAGTATTTTATTTTTAATCAGACTGGATTAGTAACATCGCTGAATCAATTTGGCCCTTTGGTATTTTTCTTCCGATATTACCATTGACATAGAATTTTCTTCACATATGAATTAGGATGAGCAACCACTTTTGCGAGAAACTGCCCTGACAAACCACTGGCATACATTTGCATTTCATTGGCACAACCTCCATTGTGCCAAATGAATCGAATTTGGGTCAAAACTAAGAATTTACTATTGTTTGCATGGTAATCAAAATTACTGTTAGATTTGTGTAATCAGCTATTCAACACACAACTCGCAGAATTATGGACATTATGTGAGAAAGGCCAACCAGCAAAACTGTTTTTCAATCTATCCATACTAATTACGACATTTCATTTGGCATACATAAGTGCAATCATGTTTAAACCAAATATTCTCCACTCTCGACTTGCAACAGCATCAGCAATGCTTTCTTTTTCAATTATTATCATTCATGATAACGAAGGCATCTTCAAATCTCTATCTTTGGATATCGCTTTCTTAATACCGACACATTATCCTTGTATAACATTGGATCAAATCTTACTTGGGATGCAGAGAGAGGCATATAACCAAACATTTCAGTAAACCTTAAAATAAAAAATAAAATATTTTCCTACTCTATCGATGAAAAGCTAAAGTGATAAGAGAAAAACAAAATCATATAAAAGTGAAAAATGAATTCTTTTGATAGTGAGTTTCTAAAATCAAACATAGAAAGCAACTAGTTTGAGTCAGGCACATCAACATCTTGAAGCAAGCGATCAAGAATTTTCCGCCGAGTGAAGCCAGAGTTGAGAAGCCAAGCTACAGATGTTTATTAAATAGTTATTCAATTCGGGAATTATGAAATAAGGATATCCTGGCTATAAAGCCGAATCAGATCCAAGTTGCTCGAATTCAAAGGAACAACAATAAAAATGAAGTGGCTAATATGAGCATACACGTATGAGGGGCATCGGAAGTTTAACAAAGTTTTGTGCCTCAAAATTAAGATAAAATGAAGACCTCTATATAAGACGCTATATCTTCTATCTAAATCAGACAAAGATCGATTCTAATCATACAATAAAGTTAAGGATCTTTTCATATTCATATTTATTCATAGCTTATTATAACATTGAAACTACCGCAAGTGATTTATGCTCAACATTCTGTTGTGTGATTACAAGTAAGAATCGATTATTGAATTTGATATACCCTGAAAACTGAAGTCATTACTCACTTATTCATGCAAGTCTGTCGTTCTGCAAAATGCTTTGGATCTGCCCACCTGGACTGTGGTTCAGTCTTCTGGCCTTGGATTGCACTTGTATCTTTATATTGTTTCTTTTGAGTAACTATTACAGAAAGTAAGACCCCATAATTTAGAAGCAATTTTGTGCCGGCATTTTATACCTATATTCAGATATTATGAGATGCTACCTTCTTTCATTAATATTTATCAATAATTACAGACAATCGTAATGTTACTAATTCAACAAAAAGATGATACATCTTATTGCTTTTGAATAATGATAAGGAATTAGTACAAATAGTTACTACTGGGGAATGATGCCAATGTGCAAATAAAGGATAAATTATAGGTTAAAGTGTGACTGAACACATTGCTGAAGATTGATATTTATGGCTTTAGGTTACAACATCCAAGGCTTGGTAATCAATAGGTTAGCATGTTCATTGAGTCAAAGTCAGAGTTATGCGATCAAACTTCATGGAATTAGAAGTTTTACATTGAATCGGGAGCCAATGATAATCAAAGTGTAAATTTCAAAAATAAACTTGAAAAGCTTTAAATTGGCTAAGCATTTTACATATACAATAAATAAGGCTTTCATGCGCGGAAATTTTTGTTCAAATATTTATTTTGATTGAATCTGAGGCCAGTGTCAAATTTTTTCTTCAAGCTGGGTTCAGAATTTTTTCAGTCAGGAGTCGTTTCTTGAAATGGCTTGTAGTTGGAGTTTAGAGTCAAGTTTGAATGTACATTTTATCAGACTCCACAGCCTTGAAGACATCAATGAACTTTCGTAGATATATACTTACCTATCTAGGTGTAGGGCCCAGAAATAACACATAGAAAGAAGTCACTAACCTTTAATAGGTGGCAGTTTTGTAACATGACCGACAAGATGATTCATAAGAAGATCTTCACAGTTACCAAGTTCATTTACTAATACTCTGCTTGATTGTGGTAACCATTCAGAATACAATGCAAAATAATACCTGAGATGTATAAAAATATTATTAGAACCAAAACAGCAAAAAAAACTTGCTGTTCGTAACACACTAATAAAATCCTGTTTCTTAGGTATGTATTAGAATTATTTACGGTAGTTTAAAACAATGGCGGGTCTGAATCCAAGCGTCCTGCCATGGAAAATATTTTTAGCAAGGCATTAAACAACAAAACTTGCGCAACATGCATATAAATTCTCTCATTAAAAAGCAGACAAAATTGCTGACCGTAAAGCAAATAATTCTATTAACTCTTGAGTAAACAAGACATAACATTTCCGTGTTTTATGTGAACTGCTAACAGTATCCCAGCTGTAAATAAGAACTCACAGATAGGCATAATAATGCAACAGATCAGAGACTCCCAAAAGTCTTAGATACTGTGTGTGTGCACTATATGACAAAATAAAGAAATCAAAAGTCTAATTTGGGAATGTTTATAGAGTAAATGTAATTCTTATTCTTTGTATGATAAAAAAACAAACAAAAATGGTCTTAATCAAGAAGTACCATTTTTGATTCATTCAAGTCTTATTTAAAACGCCACTTACCTGTGAATATATGCTGCTCCAGTTAATATAATACTGTAAGAATTTTGCCACTTGGAAGTATACAACCATTTGGAACGGTTCTCATCCCAAAGATGGCTTCGTGCTGGGAAACCCACAATACGTTCTGGGAACGTTCTCCAAACTTCAAACGAAAAATCGATCTGTACAACAAATATAATATTTAACTTCATTTATGGTGTGTTACGTTGGTAGATAACAAGGCTTTAGAGAAAGCTTGAGACTTCATATAACAACAATTGCAATTTATCATATTATGTAAAGTCATGTTAACTGTATTCTGCAAATCTTGAGTTTCGCAGAAATATGGGATATAGCTGTAATGTTTACCTGGAACCAACTTTACCATATTTGATAGAGATGAAACTGCATTTGAAATCATGTTTCATGGTCATATTAAAAAAATCAATGGCTATGGAACTAGATTCATCTCCGAGATAAAAAAAATGAAGCTCCTGAGACGCAGTTGGAACAACTACAGCCATTGTTATTTCAAACCAGCTCTCCAGTTATGACTGGCTCATATTTACTCTATATTTCTTACTTATCACTGTGAAATTTACATGTCATCAAAATTTGACCCAACAATTTGGCTCCACCAGCAGACAAAAAGATCAGATAGCCCGATTTTGTTACATTTTATAATTTTCAATCACAGGCCACTTCAATAAATTTTCTCATCAGCATATCTAATATTGTTCCTATTTAAAGACGATGCCTGCAAATATAAAAATTTCAAGCTTACCTCCTCTGTATTCAAAACAGTGTCTTCATCTAAACTTAAAACAACATCTGATTTTATGTCGTCGAAAAGAAAGAATCGACGACCAATAAGCTTTGGATTATCATTGATCACAGTCAAAGGTGTTTTGCTTCCTTTTGATGATTCTGTCGGCCAACGACTTGAAGACGGTGGGGGTTTGTCACAATGCCATAGAATAATTATCTGAAAAAAAAAAGATGTATCTGTAATATGATGAAATGAATTGCTCACATTATTAGAAGTAATCAATTGCAAATACATTTTGAACAACATGATTATGCAAATTATTGTTGGCGCATTGTGCCCAGCCATAGAAATAATGACTACATCTTACCAAATATTACCTTGTGCAAAAGACAAAAGATTCGTATCCTGTGATCCATGGGGACTAGCAATATGCCTTATATAAATAGATAATGAAAACAAAAATTTTTGTATCACCGCACAACTGAAACATCATCTTATCATCTTTACTATCCCACACAACAATAAGAATGTATTTCAAGGAATGCTAATCCAAACTAAATAAGTAAATACTCACTTGCGAACATGCTGCAGATTGGGATAGAGATCGAACAAGTTTAATTATAGGAGCTGCTGAACTTGTAACTGGTGATATAGCTTGGATTACGGCAGTAAAGTTGGTTGGTGACTGTAGTCCTGGAATCAAAAGAAAAATAATATTTTATCTACTGAAACTTATCATTGTTGTTTTTAAGCAACCTTAAGAAATTCTATTTTTTTAAAATTGGATCCTTGCTACTGGCCTCAGTATTGAATTTCAGTTAAGGAAAAGGTTACGATTTAATGTGAAGATTTTGTTTTGTTTTGCCGCGTGCGTTTTTTGTTGTACAATTTGCAATACAAAATAATCCCACATGACGTAATGATTTATTTTTGGGTTATCACTTTTGACATCTCCATTGCAAAAGTTAAACATATCAAGCATTTTTTGTCTTAAAACTTAAGTTCGTTTACAAATATTTTTCTTAATTATTTATTCCTATCATGCAGTACAGTTTCAGCCAAAATTTTCAAGCACTGTTAATCTTTCTAGAAATTTCAAAATTGTCGGCAATTTTGGCATCATACAAAACAAAGTTTCTCCAAAATCTTTCAACCGTAAAATGAAACAAACTATAAGCTGAGCATTCAAGTCACGTACTTTCTAAATTTAGATTATTGTATTAAGAGGGTAAATAAAAAATGAGCAACACCCAAGACAAAGGAATTCAAATACTGGAATGAGAATGAAACAAACTATCAAGTTGTTCGAAAAATCCAATTTCACACCATTGATTATTTTGCTTTCACTGCATGGTTCTAAAATACATAACACATTTCTGTGTTAGAGTGGCTATTACCCATTTGTATCTGAACTTGATTTATTTCTGGAATATGCTCTGATGCATAGGAGGAGTCTGTGATTGTTTATTATTAAATGTTATTTTCAGTAAGACGACAGATGGCAACGTAGATAATAGCTTATACAAAATAATTGAAACAGCCCAATAAGCATGTCATTTATCCACAATGCACAATGTTTCCTATCATACTCTGTTATGTAGAAATCATCTATGCTTTACACTTGTGAAATATTGCTATATGTTAAATACCCAAGCGGTATGAACTTTTGACTGTGCATTTGTGTCTGAGCAATGTCTGTTTGATAGTTAACTCATCGACAATATTATTACTAAAAATTGAGCCCAGCTAATAAACATGCTAAAAATATTTATGTAATTTCAAGGGTGTAGATAAGATTAAAAAAGGTTCAAAACATCATAGTTCAAATTCAAAGAATGTAACACAAAGAGAGATGGCAAACTAACCCACGACGGTTCTCCTTAGAGATGTGACAGGTTTAACGGAAATGAATGCTAAGAACAACTCAAAAATTCTTGCCCGAGGCTTGTCTGATGTCTGATAAATGTTGTGTAAATTAAGCAGGCGCTTTAATCAGATAAGGGTTCGACAAGCCAGACAGTGCATGCCGCAAATATGTTATAGCGACTTGCTGCACTGTGCTCGGCAAGTTTACAAGGTAAAACATAAGTAATAAAGACTAAACAGGTGGGGCACAATTCGAATGTTGTACTCAACAACAAGACCTAAAGAACTTCAATGGCAAAATACAATTTATACAGATATAACAAAAGTATTGTTAATGGATGAACAAATTACTGTGCTTAACAATTTGAAAATCTAACTCTGGATATGAAGTCCGTAGAATTAGCATGAAAATAATATTGCCCCATTTATAAAGCATATTTAAATAACTCAACTCATGTATAAATAAATGGTGCATTGTTCTTTTTAACTGTCGGGACATAAACAAACCACACCCGCTATGCTTTCCATCTGTGACCAACACTCAAATTAAATATAACAACTGCAAACAAGTGGTTAGAGCCACAATCAGGCAATTCACAAAAAATTATCTTAGAAAGGGATAAAATTATGCTGAAGAAGCTAAATTGATACATTTCATGGCAGACACCCATCAAGTGATAGATACGAAAATAGATCATGTCAAATTATCAAATTGCTCAAATTACATGTCTGGCACAATTACGGCCTCTGTGATGAGTTAGACACCTTCAAACAAGCATTGAAGTTGATAAAAGCCATTAAAATCAGTCCAATAAATTTTATTGAAGTAATATTTTTGTGTCACGGCCCGCATCAAAGATTGTTGAAAAGCAGTGCCTTAGGAAGACAGCTCAAACGTAGGGTCATACTCATTATTAAGAAGCATTGGGCTTTAAGTAAATCCTAAAATCCGCAACAGACGGCTCCATTTTACCGAAGTAGCATATTTTATACGCCTTGTGAACACACAAAGCTGTATGTTTATACACAACAAAGGATACACTGTTTGGAAAGTAATAGTGGTATGAAAGTTGCAGCACTTTATATTTTTCACAAAATCTCATAATTGGACTAATTGGTAATATTTTGAAGGAAAAACTTAATTTGATATTTTATATTTAGTTCTTTAGGTTTGGATATTGCTTCATCGGTAACATTTACTGCGACATTACAATCATGGTTTTATAAGTAAACTTTAAAAACCAATTTTTTGAGATCTATCACAGACATGGTGCGTAAAAATCATTAACCTATTCAGTAGATTCATAGTTACAGACATATTCCAGTGACTTTCTATGCTTTTATAAAAACTGTGAATAGAATACTGCTGCCAAAATTAAGATCAATAGGTCTCCATAGTAATCATCATAAACAATGTATAGATTTCCACTAACTGGTATGTTGGAATGTCGTTAGATACTCAATATTGCTTTGCAATGCCGTGTGATCTCTTGAGCCTCGGGATGAATTCCCTTGTGAATGCTTTAATGGGATCAAAAAAAAATCTTTTTGAACATGTATATCTTAAATTTACAGACAAAATTAATATAACAAAAACGAAATATATATTGGGTTGCCATATTGAATATGACAAAAAATTGAGATAATCTTTCACGAATTCTGAATTATCTCGACTTGATAAACCCATAGAGTTTTGTTTGCTTACCTAGTGTGTCATAAAAAGCTGGGTAGTCATGTAAATCGTTGCTATATGTTGGCAAATACACGAGTGCACCCGGTTTAGAATTCCATACTTCTGGTGAGCGAGCAAGTTCAGGAAACACTCTGTCGTTAATTATCTGATATGAATAAAAATATGGAATTACTAAAAAAATACATTTAGTCTAGATGACATAACATAAGCCAAAAGTTCAGATTTATACTTTAAAATGTGTGATAAATAGAAAGAAAAATCTGTTCTTCAATTATAAAAAAAATGAAAAAGGAATGGGACGCTGCGGTCATTACTGTAATATCCTGATCAATGACCACATTGATAACTTACAAGTTACAATATTATCAATTAGTTAATCTTATTTTTAAAACCAGCAACTACACAGCATAATCATGAGCATCATTACCCTCACACCTAATTAAATGCATCGATTAATATGTTTACGAAGTAGAAACGCTAGGAATGCTAGAAAAGGTAGGGTTACTTGACTATACTAGCTAACTGAATGAACCTTTAATTATAGTATTTTTGACAAAATCTGCCAAAGCGTAGGAATGAATTGGGTGGTATACTAATATAGCATAGCAGCAAAAAAATCTCATATTAGTATGTCAATAATATTTCTTTATTCTGAATTTAGGGGGATAGAGATCTTTATACCGTAAATAAGAACATAAATAATAATAAGAAATAAACTTTAAATACCATTACCAAGTACCATATTTGCCAAGACAATTTATTTCACTTTTACCTCCAAGGTTGTCTGTACAATATTGGATACGGTTGAAAAATAAGTGTTCCATAGAAACTGCGATTGCTGTTTCATCAACATTATGCTGTCCATATCTATTTCTCGTATCATGCTAGGTACCTGAAATATAATATATATTATTATTTCAATTTACATTAACTTTGGAAAACTTGGATCGCCCTTCAAAGGGTAAGTAAATCTCCAAGTCAAAACCAATTATATCAAGTATGGAAACCAAAATAGATATTACATAAGATACAAGTGTACCAGCACGTTAAACTGGTAAAAGAATAATTATTAAATTACAATGTAAGAAAATATATCAAAACAGGGAAACATATAAAAAAGTGCAAAATTGAATAAATATGACATATGTAACAATATTGTATTAACAAAATATTTGATAAATGTTGAAGACGTTACACATCGTGGGTGGCATATCCAGGCTGATATCTGTTGAATAGACAAGTTATTTATTGTTGATGCCAAACATGGGAAAACATAATGAATACATTGAACATAGTGTAATA
Source organism: Styela clava (assembly GCF_964204865.1). NCBI lineage: Eukaryota > Metazoa > Chordata > Ascidiacea > Stolidobranchia > Styelidae > Styela > Styela clava. The sequence continues at coordinate 16,766,946 of NC_135251.1, read as the reverse complement.
CAACTGGTCTGGCACAAAGACGTCATCAGTAGGCATTATAATAGCATAATAGTAGTCATTGCCTCTCCCTATTCATGTAATTTATTTTTTTTGTTTATTTTTTGTCCTTGACCTCCAACAATTTAGAACGTTTTTGTGAGTCTAGACCAGTAAACCACAGTTTTCCGCACACGAGCGTTTCTCTTGTGCGTTCTATTCTTTACATTCAATTTGTTAGACTGAACATTATCTCTTTAGAGAATTCCAATGAAATAACACAACGAGAGTACATCGCTACACCAGGTCCAAAATTTGCAGTTTTAAAAAATCAAGAGACAACGAAAGATGTATTCACATTACTATCATATAATCTTCCAACAACAATAGTTTATCATCGCCATTACTCAATAGACAAATTGCAATCAAGGTAATGATTAACATACACAAAATAACAAGTCGAGATTATGATAGTGAAATAGAAGTCTGTTGTCTGTTTGTAGTACACATTAACTACCAATATGCGGTGATACAACTGAACAACTTCCTATTTCAAACAATGAAGTAGCATCCCATTAAGGTTAAAGACAATGAAATTAAACATGGATGAAAATGGCTGAGTTTGAGCGAACATAGTACACATATGGCACAATATATTCATTCAATGAATCATTTAAAACTATAATTTGGAATAAACCAAGAAAAACATCAAATTTTTTCACATGACGCTTATTCACACCTTTCGCTCAAAACAAGGCCAGTACAAGTAGCCACTAATAGTTAACGATATATAAAAGGAGTAGTTTTGAAAAGGACCGGTATCTTTCCGGTTTGACATTGCCTACCAAATTTGTTACACCATGACTGAAGTCGTGGACATAGAATTTGAACAACAGATGTGTAACGTGTGATGTCACACAGATGAGTTCAAAGTTCAATGCTGAAAAAAAGAAAACTGAGAATAATGTCTGTAATGTGTAATATGCTATTACCTGAAGAAGCAATCTTTCCTCCCAAGGTATCATTGCTTTGCTCCAATCTATGACTTCTTCGAATGGTAGTTTCCATCCATTTGCAAGAACGAGAGGAATACATGCTGCTTGTAGTGATTCAAGAAATCGAAATGAGCCAAGGCGACGGCCTCGAGGTACCATACAAAAAGTTGAATTGTGAAGAAGTTCAGCATAATCCCATCTAAATAATAATAAAATTAGTTCATGTGACATCGCTGCATATTAGACAATATAAACTTGAAAACTGAGATGAACAGAATAGGTAACTCGGGTATCTCCAGTAAGAATATACTGCAAACATAACATGCAATATATTTAGATCAAAGACAAGTTGCAATGAGTAATTTTTCAAAAATGCAAAGTGCTCTTCATGACATAAAGATTGATTAGGAAAGGTTCAATAATACTCTACTTAAGGTGACTATGAAATGACTCACAAATTCTTTATGGCAAAGAGTCCTCATTTGGCAACAACGAAAAATTTCGTAATTACTTAGAAAAATTTATTTAACACCTGAACTTCTGTTTGTGTATAATTGTAGCCAAAGTGTCGGTAATATGGGATGATTTGCAAAAAAATTATATTCTCTCTAAAATAGGTTCCAAATGACTGGGATTCTTCTTTTTTAATCATCCTGTTTTAACAGTATTCAAAAATGTCTAAATATTCAGAAAGATTTTGGTCAGTGTAAAACCATTATACATGTGAGCTCAATTAGTAGGAGCAGAAATCTCTCTCCCTCCATTTAGGACACATAGGCAATATCAAAGATGCAAGCTTCACCATTTACACATGATTGTTAGGAACAACAAATGTTGATTCATATTTTACACAATTGCAAATTCAATATCGAGTTTAATTTACTCCACAAGTGCATATCAGTAGTCAGTACCAGAGATTTTTAAAATATACAATATTTTATAGTGTATACCATGGGTGGCCAACACGCCAATCGCGACACATCGATCTCGAGTAGTCAATCGCGTCTGATGTTGAGTGAATTTAATAACATACCCCAAAAAATTGCCTTAAATCGGTTTAATACAGCGTATGTTGTGTGTTTTGAAACAGGAAGAATATAGTACTGTACATGCGCAAAATACGATATGCACATGCAGTAATTGGATAAGGACAAGCCCGATTGAGCATATTATTACGTAACAAATGCAAGTTTCACTACTGCCAAGAAATGAACTTGCAGAATATCGTGTGTCTTGACAACTTTTATTCGCAACGGTAGCAGTGGCATCAGAATGCCCAATCTTTTTTTAATTCCAAGCAACCAAAGAATCGGACTTGAAGAAAATTGGGTACTCCTGAGGTATGCGCACCAAGATGTCGCACAACCTGAACCCTAACCTGGTACACAACCTGAGTTCAGGTTGTGCGCTATCTTGGTGCGCATACTTCAGGAGGTCTGAAAATTGTAAATTAGATACTGAAGTTTGATCAGTCATGTAACATTTATGGTTTGAGAATGTTCATTATTCGCTGTTTAAATAATACATGGATACTTTTCAAGGTTTTTTGAGGAATTGAGAACACTTACGACTAAAAATTAGACAGGCCCTGGATTTGGATTGTATGATTTGTATAAATGTAAAATAAATGATGAAACATTTACTCTGAGTACAATTATATATTCAAATTAACAAATTGAATGGAATATAAAAAATGCAAATTTTTGTGGCCATTTCATTGAAAATGCACCCGCAGAGCCGAGCTTATTGGCAACGGTGGAATTTTTGTATGCGTGTGTACGGTTATCTGGGTATTCAGTATTCACTCTTTTTTGTTTATGGACCTTGTTACCAATCAGTCGATCGTGAGCTATAAAGTCGATCGCGAATAGCGTTTAAAGAATTCTTAGAATAGGGGAGCGATGTGATGTTGCCTTTATATTTACTAACATTTTAGGATGAGTATAATATAATAATTCCTAAGACACTTCAATTTAAGGCAGAAAGTATTATATTCCCATTAAACAAAAACAAATTTACTTGAAATTCATTAGCATAAGTGAATTCTATTTATAAGACGATAATGTTAGGAAATAAGAAAAGATGAATACCATTGGTAACTCAAGGCCAGTTTGTTGATATGGAAAAAACCATGAAGCCTACCTAAAATAATCCATCAATTTTCAACTACAAAGTGTATTTGAATTGTGTACCAAAACCACTCAATCACTAATGATCTATTTCTGGATAATCGAAAGTACATACAGATACAGTAAATGTCTTTAATATATTTGAATAAAAACAGATAACACGTCAGCAAATGTGTGTACAGTACACCACCTTACAGCATATATTATTTCAACTAATTTAATCTGTCTATATCATGTGGGATCTTTAAAATTGAGATTCTTGTGTGTGTTTTGAAATCGATATTCTCTGTTTTGTTGATAATTAGGTGTAAGATTTCATGAAATAGAATACACTACATACCCACCACACATTATCTCCGTTCATGCCAGCCTTTTTTCACATACTGATAAAAGACGTCAGACTGTCTAATAAAATTATGAATCATACCCCTTATCATTTAGGTAGGCATGCTACAATCAGAAACATCAGCAAATATATTTCCATTTACTTTTCAGAATTTGGAGTATTAAGTTCATTAAATCTCTCGAGGTATAAGAAGTGATTTGGTCACGAAATCATTTACGCATTTGCTTGTTTGTCTAAGTTCGGTAATTGTATATTCACCTAGTCATTTTCTCACCTTGAAAGATCAATCATCTTGATCTCTGTTTTGATTTTAACCCATTAGCAAACAATTGCTATCTCTACTGTACATTGAGTATGTGACAATAACTCATATTACCCGAGTAAAAAAGAGATAATTGTATGAGTAAAACAACTATCATAAAACAGTATGAAGTTGTATATTCATTCATCCATTTTATGGATACAACATACAACTGAAAGATTTGGGCCAAATTTTATGATATTGTAAAATATACTCTGTGTTTTATCACACTACCTCATAAAAATTGATCAAATGCTTCGAAATTGAAGCATTAACCTGAAAATTTATATGTAACAAATTAATAAGAATTCCCTCTCATGTATAAAATTGTAATAATTATTGTGGAAACCAGTAAGCGGACAATCTTACTCTACCACATTGCAACTGTACCAACCTCGACTTTATTTTGAAAGGAGTTTTTTTTAACAACAAAACTTGAATTGAGGCAAAAGTGCAGGTACATTTCAATATTTACACAAAACTTTTCGAAGTGTGCCTTTCCCCTTCGAACGTGCCAGTATCAATGGTATCTTTCCATTGTATTATTGGCTTTTCTGACAGCAAACAAGATAAAAACACATGTGCCTTACTCGAAGTTGGTAATGTTATTATACAGACTGGTATCTATAAACACCGTGAATAACAGATAGTGAAATCATTGCTAAACAGGAGATAGATAATATATGAAGGAGTGGGTCCACTATAAACAGGTTTGTATGACATATTTGAAGCCAAAATCACGGAAAGTACAAAATAAATATAGCCGTAGACCATGGTATGGAAATTTATTTCAAGATCATATGATCAGAGGGTTCCTAAATATCCTCATATGAGAAATAAGTTACTAAACGGGAAACTGCTTTCGAAATCGAGTAAATAGGGACATCGCGTCATCGTATATACGGGCTGGGGAATATTACCCATCACCTGCGATGAGCGGTTATTCTCTGTCGGGGGCGATATCGAAAGTTCGTGGGCGTATTGACGTCATCGCTAAAGCGCGTAATACGGTTTTCGTCTACTATTGTCAACATGAGTATAACACAGTGAGTATACTTCCGTCTTTGTGTAATAAATTTGAAAATTCCCAATGATATTTTAATCCGTATACAAATTCCCCACATAATAATATATTCAAGAACAAACTGAAAAATAGCAATCGCGTGATTATATATTTTATCAAAGTCGCCAAGTATATTGAGTTTAATATCACACAAAGTTGAAAAACAAGTATTGATCACAACACGTATTACCACATGTTTGTAATATATTCTCAGGGCGGGCCCGGTATATTTTCTATTTATTATGATCGGAAATTACAACAAAATTTTGTCAATGGTTAACAGATCTTAAGCAGTAAATAACACGTATTTCTCAATTTATTGAAAAACCTAGTGAAATTTACTGAAGAAATGTCCAGATCTCAACACGTATTACTAGTATATTAAATATGTATAATTTATTTTGAGGAACAGTCCAACGTCGTGTCTTCTTATTAAATCCGGAAATAATAACAAAACTTTGTCAATGGTTAACTGAACCAGAGTTCTAGGAAGGTGTAACAACCGGCAATTTGGGGTAACTGCTACATGCGAAGCTAAATGCTACTCCCTGTGTCTATGTTTGTCATTAATTCACATGCGACGAAGGCCACGGATAAGCATTGTGAAATGACGAAGTTTATATGTTCACCATGTTTGAAAACCGTTTATATCTAGCCAAGTACAAGATATTTGGCGGTCAGGTGTCACACATTCGCGACGACGTTGCCCATAATCAGTTTAACACAAATGCAGGAATTACGTCAGACATTCAAGAGATTACGCAGGAAGCTTGAAGCCAGAAATTAGTAAATACGATGCCCCCGTCTACAGCGACCGGTATATAGCACAGATTACCATGTACATTTTGACTTGAACTTGTTATATTTATGTATCATTATTCGCGCGAATCTTGTTACATAGACAATACTATTACTTGTTTATGAAATATCCTGATCTATTCGAAGAGAAAATGTGCTTTAATTGCAGATTGATTTACCAATGCTGTTTTGTGTGATACAATTACATGATTTACATCACCCTGTTTAAGGAAGTTCGAAGAACAGGGATTTAATTATCAATCATAATTATCTTCAGGCCACGTTATCGGCAGCAAAAGTTTCCGTTAGCACAGATGCCAAAAAACTAATATTCACCTGTTTTAATAAATGAAATATAATTCATGTATTATAAGCAAAATTGGATGGCAAAAAATCGATTAAAATTAAAATTTCGACGGCGAATTCTCTTGGTAATACTTTATCTATTCTTCACGGAAAAAATGAATTTCTTTCAATTAAGCGTTGAGGCAACACCTGCCGTAAATAAACGCTGAAAAAAAGTCAAAACCTTTATTGTAGTTACCGTTTCAAATAAGACTAGATAAGCTTTTGTCCAATAGAACGCTGTGAAACAATTTTTTTTTTAACAAATGTTTTGGACGAAGTTCGAGCCGTTTTATGATAAAACATTCCAGAATATTCCCTTCAGTTCAAAATGAGATAAAACAAACAATAATTTTGTTTATTTTTAAGTGAAAAAAGCTATACTCGAGTATTTTAACTGTTTTACTATAGACAAAAATTCGTTCATCACGGTACGACTTCGATGGACACAGATGAAATCACATGGATAAATATTTATTTTGAGAATATTTGTTACCAAATCACTTATCAAAGAACTGCTGATTTCCTAGTCTGGATATTAAAATCACATAAGCCAGGAATCAAGACAGGCCCAAACAAAATGTCTAAGAGCGTAGGAATTAACCAAAGAAATTTTTAATCCAAATAAAACTTATATCCTAAAAAGAATTTTATAGATGTAACTGAACATGAAATCGATTTAATGGGAAATAACTCTTCATGTATGGTCCACACTTTACAGGGCGATAATTTAACCAAATAGGGCGCGGTATGGTACGTGAGGAAGATAAAAATTCCAGACGATATTTTCGAAGACGTATTATTTACTTTTTGTCGCTTGGTGCCGAATGAAACGGAGATCAGACACGTTTCAATCAACAGATCATGTCAGTTCTCTGTCCAATCATGAACACAAAAAGATCTCACCGAGGATTGATAAGTGATTGTGGCTTTTGACTTAAAATATGAAAACATATGTTCAGACTATATTATATATAGCCTTAAAACATCGTGTTTAACGACTTATATTAAATGTCCTACATCCTTCCCATATATGACGAAACGAAGTAAATCAAAAAAGCGAGAGTTTATTATCTATACATTTAAATGTGACCACCCCGTGATCTTTGATGAAAAGATTGTAAAAACTCTAATAACTTCAAATAATTTTGCTATTTATTTGAAATCAGCCGGAAAATTTTACTTAGTAGGGGCACAGATAAGGATGAAAAATTGGTAATAATTAATAATATCAACATCAGACCGGCTGTCAAAATACATGATAAATTTCTAATGATGTCTTCCCGCCTTTAAATGTATTTCAATAATCTATGAATATCGTCACGACTGACATACATGAATATGTCGTAAGTCGTAATATGCATTCATGATTTAACTTCTAGAGGTCTATGGTACACAATAATTAGGAAGTGATAAACTCGACATTTGAATAACTTCATTTGAATACTAGCCACAAAGTTGACCCGCTCGTTCAATACTTTGCATTAGAGAGTGCAAGTATTCGTCTACCTTGTTTCTGATCATAAATCTACAATGAGTGAAAATTCTACAAAACAAGTCTTAAATTTAAATGAATATATTCAACAACAAAAAACCGTGAGTGATTTGTGATTTTGGAAAGAGAATATCTACAACAAAAAAAAATAGAAATTTTTCAAGTCAAATGAAAAATTTTGAAGTCGATACACTGTCAACTCTGTGACAATGAATAATCCAATGCAAAGTTCATCTATAGCTTTATTTTTAAAGACATATCATTGAAATGGAAAGCGACCATATTACGCTGTTGGTAATGGAGCGTTTGTGCACTATATTGAATTTATCATTGACCTTTATTACTACGGAATTGCTGCTTAGACGCAACATCATTCGAAACAAGCGAATTGGCTCCAACAATTTGATTCTTTTTTTCTCAGATAAACTGACGAAAGTATATGCTTCGAAAACCACACATTTTTCCGCACTATAATTTGTGACATATTAATCATATTGGATTTAAACAAAATGGCAATATATATCACACTGAATCCGCTTAATCCAGGTCGAGTATTATATGAAATGTTCAACTCCAATATAGCATATTCCAGTGACGCGTTTATTGTGATTTGTGAAGCCTTGTTACGATTCACGACTTCAAATGAGTTGGAGCAAAAAAAACGATAAGGTTCATCAAACAATATTACATTGCAGTAATATCTAAATTTTCTTTTTCTTTCTTGAACGCATATTTAAAATTTGAAGCTCTCAAGATTTCATGTGGTGAATGTGGTGTTTAACAGCGATTTTGATTTAGCATGAGAAAAATATTACATAATAGAAAAAAATTAATGGCAACCACCAAATTTGGTTATAGTCTGATAGAAATTGCCGCTTTTCTGATAATGTAAGATATCTCTCGATTTGAAAATTTTCTAATTTTTTCGTGAATGTCAATGACATTTAAGAACATTGGATCGTCGGGAATCAATGGATTTCGAGGTGAAGCCAAAAACTGGCACATGCCTGAAGATTAATGCATCGCCCAAAAATACATTTTCAAATCATATACAATATATCACGCATATCACGATGGAAGGAACCATTTTTCTAAGTAGTCCAATAAGTAATAATACCGAAAGGCGACAAAAGAGGTGAAGTTGAAAATGTTATCTTAGTATGCATTTTGCCTAAATGCTGACGGAGTTGCTTTCTTGTTCCTGAGCAAGTGAAATCATGTATTACCACTTCAAACCATCTTCGCCGCTTATATCACGCCAACTCGACCCAACCCAAGTCAATTTCGTACTACTTGAAAATCTGGAAATGGGTTGCAGACAACATTGTTGACCTATGTATTGACATTTCACAGTTAATGTACTCGTTTTGTTCCAATATACACAACACATGTTTAGAATTAGAAGTACGTAATAGGCGTGGACCGAACACAATACAGGAATTATCAATGGTTAACGCAGGGTAACATATTCCACAACTTCTCTAAATTGCCGAAACAACTGGATATTCATGGTATAGAATTTCATGCTTTCCACACATCGCCTCATATTTTTATGATTTTCATGGCCTCTGGGGGCAAACGTGATAGGCCAAAAAAGTTTGTGGCAAAACCCAGTGAGACTGAATATCTGTTTTCTCGATTGCATTTTTCATAAATACAAAACAGTTTATCCACCAAATCGCTACAGCAGACAATATATATATTGAAAAACAAATATTCGGTATAAATAACATCACATTGCTCGTTTTTCAATATAAATTATTACTACATTCATATAGGATTAGGCATAAAATATTCTAAATCACATTGCATTGGATCTTATCTATACTAAGCTGTATCATTTGGCATTAAGATGTCAAAAGAAATCAATATTGGGGTCTCAAGATTGAACAGATTAGTAAATCAATCATTTAGATAATTGGAATAACCGTTTACGTTTGTTGACATTTTTTATTTGTAATCTGAATTCAAACTTCGAAAACTAAATTTTGAATATAGCCTGATTTTGGTGCCACATCCAGCAATTTAGAATATTGAACATTAAATCAAATCTAATTCCTCAAGTATAGAATAAATAGGAAGAGTAAGTAAGTGTTGTATTTCAAAAAATGCCTACAATATCTTAGCGCGTGTCATTATATTGCATATTCATGTCCAAATAAAATAACTTGAATTTAACAAGTAATTTCCAGTACCTTTGGGAGCGTTCGGCGGTTGGGATAAAAGTGACCAAATGCTTTCACGTGTCAGAGTTTAATGGATAAATAGGTTTATTTGCAACCGCTAATTTCTATATACTTTTGTATGTCAGTGTTTCACATGTCAAATTAAGTAAAATAATAAGTCGACAGGCCTATCGGTAAAAACTTGAGTGGAATGACACAATTATTGCCCAGCGAGATATCGTATGATGATGCATTCACACTTTTGTGTACGAGTGCTTGAAAACATTAATTCCATGTAAGTGGTTCGTCTCATCACTCCTTTCCCACGCGTGGGGCCCGCCAGTAATACCAGTAGGGAGGTGTTTGATTCACATTTACTTTCCTCACTGACGTGTTACAGCCCAATTAAAAAACTTGGTTTAATGTTTAACGCAAATAACAAGTTTCAGACGATATTCGCTTCCGAAATAACACGACATAGTCTAGGATAGAACAAGACAAACAATACTTGCATAGTTGCGAAGTCGGCTATATAGGTTAATCTCATAAAAATGATCATGAAAATTTTTGTTTTTTTAATTTCCCTATAAAATTTCTCTTAGATTAATTGAATTGACTAATTAAATAAACAGCATAAAAAAGAGGAAAATAAGCATGGAAAACAATTGGATTCACTATCGTGCTCCAGATTATTTTTACACTTCCGACAAGGTCGAACCTATTCTAACAAACCAACAAAAAAAGAAACAGGGACATCAGTACAGGTCGTTGAGCGTGAATGTGCGATACTATCTGTAGTAACAATCGGGCCAGCGCTTTTCTATGGCCATAACCAGCAAAACTTACCCACTGAGAAAAGCAATGAAACGAACGGACACTAGATATGGCTGCTAATTGCCACACGTATGCGATTAAATAACGATGCAGTGGATCAAATTACTACGGAGAAGCGGACACCGTCTACATCCCTAGAGTTCAAAGACCAGGAATTTTGATCGACGCTAAGCATATATTGTTTGCTAAAGTGATCAAATGGCACTGGTCACTCAAACGACATTGTAGAAAATCGATTAAGTGCTTTGCAAGAACAAATGACCAACGAATTCCGAATACTAGCCGCGAAAAGGAAGTTGCGATGACGACATTACGTTTCGAACAAAAAGTGATTCCCGTTCCTCGAAAATGAGGTAAATAATATGCAGTACCGGCGTTGGCCCAGATTCCCGATTATGAGCGGTATGGTCAGGCACTGGATAACCGTTATAAGTTTTTCCACTTTTCATACTAATCTGACATGGGTATGTGATGTTAGCATTTTCAGACGACAACGTTCCCAGCAAACTATCATACGTTTCCAGCTAAAAACCCAAATTCCATTATTCGTCCTGGTAATAAGCGAACGTTGAAGAAATATTCTAGCAGTTTGCACTAGAAATGAGGCGGTAAGAAATTTTGTTGGCAAAATAGGGCGCCAGTGGAAAGGACTGCAAATCTGTGAAACGCTCACTTACGTGGCGAATCACCAAAACAATTACTAACAAGTCGGAATGATCTACCTATCTTAACGCGGACTATCTAAGAAAAACGCCAAGTAATTGTTATCGGATATATTCTACTAATTACTGTACGCAAATCGGTTATTAGATCCTTGACAACGCGACTTTGATGTGTCAAATAGTATGATCTTTGTTATTCCGCAAAGTTGTATTATTGTGTTGGATGCGAGCTATTGTATAAGTAAAACTAATAAATCGTCTAGCGATAAAAGTGACAAACGACTAGTACACACGACTACAAAGGGAGCGAGACTATGAGTCATGTATGAAGCACCAAGGTCTATCCATTAGTCACCTGTATTTGAGTTGGTTACCCTCTAATTCCACCGGAATTTTAGTCTGCACATCTGTCGCAAAATCCCGATGTAAACGCATGAGTATTGGTACAAAACACCATGGGCATATATATTTATTTATTTGTGAGTCAAAAATATCGGGGTGATATTCGCATGTAATCTTATCCAAACGTCAAATATACACAATATGGTGAAATCCCACACCATAAAATATAATAGTGTATAAAAAATAAAATAAACAAAAAGATCCCTTCCAACACGTAACTACGTTGGGGTCCGCCATTTTATTCAGCGAGCAGCTGATTGCGCATTCCATCAAGTCCCCTGATCAACAGCGTCAACAGTTCTTTTTACAAGGTCGGGGGCAAAAGGTAGCAATAATATAATATCAACAGGGTGTATTAATTAAAATGAAATATGGCTTGTAAACATGCGTGGCACAATGGTTGACTTTGAAGAGTTACTGGGAAATGTTGTCTAAATAGTGATTTAATAAAGTTCTAAATGGTTGGCCAATAATGACATTACCGGCGGTCGATGCTCCATCGGGAATTTGTACGACGATCAACCACCATTAGTCAACATACCTTACACACGCTGATGGGAGAAAAATATACTTTGTACTTTGTGTTTGCCTAAGAAAGGGAAGTCATCAAACAATGGGAGCTTAAAAAATACAAGTACGGACAGTTTAGTTATCAAACTTGAAGAGAGGTAAATACACACAACTCACAGGACAAGCTGGTCGCTTTGCGATGACCAAGTTCTTGTTTATGAGTAAGTTGAAATATGTATCATGGCTACAAGACACATTGTTACAAATTACAAACTGGTCAAGTTTACATGGGCGCTATTTGAACTTTTGTACGTTAACCTTTCACAAGTCAAACTAGCCAAGATACGAGGAAAAAAATTTATCAATGGCATAAATTTTCTCCTAATTCCACAATAAAATGTTCATAGAATACTTGGATAAACGAAAAAAAAATGTTTTTTTCATACAGCGTCGGCAAACACTAATTCAGTGAAGTCGGTATTTGTTTGAAACACAAACTTTTGGTAAGAGAAATTCAAACATTTGAAGCTTGGAGGCCGGATACACCGAAGACATTTGTTTCATCAACGGAAGCGACATTCTCGTCGGACATTTAATATTAGTTAATGTGTAATTTATGTACAGGGGCTATAGAAACTACGAGACGGATGAAACAAAAGACTGTCGCTAAACGGGTGTTGCCCGGACTTGTATTACACGAATGATCGGTATCTACTCGAGATGTACCTATTTACAAAGATTACAAACCGTTTATCAGATGGAATTTGGACTTGAATTGCTAGCACCAACGGGGGTCTAACGCCACCCTCTCCAATACCGTGGTCGGAAAGTCTGGTTGTCTTCCGCGTTTTTGGCAAACTATACCGAGAATTACTAAAGTTCAAGGATACCAAAGCTCAAAGGAAAATTTTAACCGGAAATTCTCATAAAATTTAAAGAATGCAATCCAAATTGCAATGGCAATATCGAAAGGTCCGATCCTTACAGTCGTATTTAATAAAGTCAATGTAGCGTTGGATTTGAGATAACTTACATATGGACAAAACATAAACTAACTTAGCCAGAAGTAATCCCACAAAATCCCTAATGTTTGTGTTCATCCATCTTTATTTAAAATTAAGCCCAATTTAAACAAAAATAGCCGAACGACACTTCATTATTACTTTCCGTTGTTAGACTTTGCTATCATTTTCACTTTAATATTACCAGGTAGCCCGTGGGAAACCCGTAATTGGCAAATGATTATCTTACAAATCGCGGTTTATGATGGAGAGACGAATTCATAAAGAAATGCCAATATCGTGTTTGGACAATGTTATAAACGGCATGTAATTGGTGGAAAAGATTAGCGTAATCCGGAGAATAAACTCGTATGTTAGCGATTTATAATATATATTCAGAAATGTGATAACCAATCAAATAGAAGTTCATTCCCACGGAAAAGCGGCTACCTTTTCTCGGACCTGCGGTACGTACCAGTGTTCTACTTCGAAATCCTCCCATTTAAACAAATATTAAGACAATATTTTCGTTTAATATTAGCGTAATATGCTGAAGATATAAGGTTCGCTGCAGCACATCGTCGTTACAATTCTTTTTAGTATGAGAATTGAACAAAAATTGGGTTTCAAACACTATTTACGTTTCCTTGTATAGAATATAGGAAGGCGCGGAGTCGTCAGCGTCCTTACCCACGATACAAATTAGTTTAGGCAGGATGTGGCGGGTTTCGATCATGATGAACTCCGTAAATCCACAGGCCTCGCGTAGCAATACCGTACCAATACGCCGTTGATGAAAACGTATAGGTATCAATGCCGAGAAATGGGAATATCCTTCCTATAATGACATCAGGAAGCGAAAGTCAGTTAGCGCCTGGGTGCACCTGAGCGTCTTTCCGCGTATTGATGACTTGTTCGTCAAAAAGTAATTGGTTTTCAACTACTACCTGTAGCATTTGCCAAATAAGAATAAAATATGTTCCAATAGCTGGAAATATTTATGCAAAATCTAATGTATGAAGATATAATTTTTTCAGTTGTTACATACATTGTTCCCTTTCAATGTCGAAAATATACATTCAAATCTCTGTGTCATTTTACTAGTCCAGTTCATAAAAAATGCGGGTTATTTTTTGCACAGATTCTGTGCAAAATACAAAGGGCTGTAGCAATCGCGGAGAAATGCGATAATTATCGAATAAAATTCGAAATTTAATTTGTAATATATATAATCGTACATTCGGATTTTTAAACTAAAACTTGTTAGTTAGCTTATGATAGTCGCAGTAAATTGTGTTTGAAAATTTACATGCGCTCCGCGCTGAAAACTAAAAGCTACAGAAGAAATGGCTCGGGAGCACGAGTCTACATTCAATAGATTACCGTATCTGCAAACACTCAGGCACTCGAAATCGGGGCAAACGGAAACAAATTTCGTTGTATAGCCTTGTATTTTTCTATTACTTTCCGCTGGAATTCAAAATCTATATGAATTCTAGTTTATAGTAAGACAGCATTATTATGAAGTTATACTTTCGTGATATGCAAACTGGCGACGATAGGGATATCGGACAACCTTTCATCAACGCGAAAACAAACTTGACAAATGCGAAAACAATCAGCGAAACAGACAATCAAGCATAGTTGCGCTTTAAATTTAAAACAATTCCATATGACCCAAAATGTTTTTCACACCATTACATCACAAACAATGACAAAGAGACTTGAGTTTTCGTCGACCTTAAATCAAAATAAGAGACAGTTTTCACGTTTTCTCAAGCACGTTTGCACTAACGATTTTACTTTTTGACACCCTGGCGCTAAGCCTTGGATACTAAAAACTAGACATCAAAAGCCCCATGTTCGACTCCTAAAATGCTCAAAGGCGCCATCATATTTTTGGCATCCTACTAAGCCGACACGCGCCATTAAATTTCATTTCATACCTGAAATTCAAGTAATCGTCGCTTTCACTGGATCACGGCAGAATTATTTTTCAAGCGCAAAAAAATATTTTCAACTGTCAAGCAGGGGATGACATAATTGTTTTCATTACAAAGATCACGCCAACACGTTTATAAAAATAGCTATCACAACACCGATTACCGAAGTACCACAAGCTTGGCAACTTTACAAGTTACTGTATCTCATTCAAATATTCCACCGTGAGATATTTTAGTTAGTAGGGTATGATTTAGAATTAATTGGATCCAAAGATTGCATATACATTTTTTGATTTAATAAAATCGCCATCAAGAAATTTTATTTCCCGAAGACGGAATGTATTTTCCCCACGCCAAAAATCGCGGTTTTAACACCCCGAAAACAAAAGGGATGACAGACTATGGCGTAAATATAAAAGATAGAACAAAAACATGGAAATCTTCTGATGGCCATTTGAACAAATTTGCACATTTTCATGCGTCACAAGTTTACTCAGTATAAATTTCCTGTTTTCTTCAGAATTACCAACCTCGGGAAATTCTAACCAATTTGAATCTCAAATGCGACCGCCGACACTTATCAGCAGGATACCCAGACAGCCGACTGATAAATTTATTGTACAATTCCAACTCAACAGTATTTATGTAACTTCCATACATGAAATATCCGAGAATTAAGTTCCTCGTGTCGCCGACACTTATTCACTATATTCCCACAAATTCAAAGTACACAAGGGCACATTCCTCAAAACCCAGTCAAAATATTTTTAACGAGACAGAGACAGCAAACACTTTACACAGATAGGAACAACCAAACCTCTCCTACAAAATATCACAAAGAATCTGTATAAGTCTGGGATTTTTAGTCAAGGGCTATGTTTATTTGTTTGACTTGAAATACATAGCAAGCTTGCATAATAAAGGGTATCTTGCAAGATAAATGATTGAGTATATGGCTCAAAGAGTCAGTTTCTAATCCAAACTAATAGTCCGAATGCCATTTTGGATTCTGTGCAAATTAAACTGAAGCATATGTTAGTGTGTATCTCACTGATATGAAAACGAAATGGAGAGTTGAACATGCTATTCATCTCTAGAGAAATTTATACTGAACCAATATTTTGACAAAGAAAAATATGAGTTTTCAACCTTGTTTGACTCATCCACTTCTACTTAATTCAACAATTGCAGTATAGACCCTCCATAGTCACCCAAGGCTAATTTGGGACTTCATTTTATGCAACTACCCACATTATCTATGAGAGCCACTGCCCAACCCATTCTCCTAATACAGCACAGAAGCCAAGAAATATTGACCACACATCAATGCTCGGTAGTGAATCGACAGTATACTTATCCCCAATAAATATCCATGCATTTTGTAATGTATCATCAACATCAATATCTTGACTAGAAACCTATATTGATAGTATAAATTAATCATAACATACTTTTCATATTCTTCATTATCTGCCAAACATCGCTTGTCCATGTGATATTCCCAATGTTTTCCATGTCGGCATGTTGTCAACATAACGATATCTTCTCCATTATGAATATGATAAAGAGCATTTCTTGTGCTTGAACCAATTCCATAAGTATACCTGGAAAATTTGGATAAAACTCTCACAAAATTTGATAAAGACGTGATATCAAATAATTGAGTGAACAACTAATTCTTCACATATTAGAATTTATAACTGAACGTGGCATTGATCGAAGTTATATCGAGTTTTCCAGTGCTAGATATACCAGTATGTTACGGTATTCAAAATGTTTAGAACAAGAGACAGGACGTCATTGGCAGCAAACTCTTGTTTCTTGAGTCTTTTTTTTATATAATTCAGAGGTCAACCGCATTAATTCAAAGTTTTAAGGAATATGAACTTTCATTCGAATGGATTTAAAATCCAAATTCAAAAACCCCTCAAATGCTGCAATGTTTAAGTGTCTGTGAACATTTAGCCCGCGACTTCAAATTTGAACATGAATGCCATATTATGACGCTCTCTTCTAACTTTCCATTACCGTAGATTGAATCATACTTAAAGAAATATAGGTCAATTTTAACTAATATTGAATTACCTCTTTCCTTTAAAAGTCAACAGGTATTTTCGTACTGGTGGAAAAAGATTTCTTTTCAAAAATCCAGCAACTCCCTGCTTTGCAGGATGTGTTTTGCCGAAGAGTGGCAGAGATATATCAAAGCCTTCGCGATAGCTTGCTTTGCTTAAACTTGCCTTTGCTAGAATAGCCTCCCCAATATCAAAATTTAAGTCTTCTAGATAATCTGGCCAAGTACCAGAATAAAGATTAAATATTAAATGATTTCGTCCATTATTCCAGTATTTTAAACGAGAAACTTTGGAACCTAACTTTTTTATATAGTCATCTGATAGTTTGTCTCTGTCTAGTGTGTCATATGCCAAAACAAATAGGCATGCCTTTTCAGGATTTTCCGTATAATACCGTGATGTTCGTATTGCATCAAGAATATTTCTGTAGTTTGCAGAGGTTTTTTCGCCATCTGGTTCTGGGTAGATATAAACTTTGAAGCCATTTGCGTGGCAGCGTTCAAAGTCAAAGCATGTGTCCATTCGACACTTTCGTCCCTTATAAACGCTTTTGTGTGTTCGTATGCTCTCCATAGGAGATTTGTAGTCATCGTCAGTGAACTCATCTTCTTGGTCCGCGAAGAATGTAAGTTTTGAAGAAACGCTATCATCTTCTGTGAGATGTGCCATTGACTTTTGGGGTAGAATGTCATCTGTTGCGTCCCGTTTAAATAACGGGACTGGCTGGTCAGAATTCCATGTAACAAACACCTGTGAAGCAACATACAAAAAATAAAGGTATAGAAACTAGTATAAATCCAGAAACAAGTAATATAACTAGAGCTGGGAATTTCATGGAAAACACTTTAATTGTTTACTGGGTAAAATTAACTGGCTAACCGCAGCGTGACGTTTCACATAATAATTTATAATTTTAGCTTGTTACGCCACAATGGTTACAAAGCAATTTTGCATGACTTTATCCCGGTATCGCTCAATATTATACACGAATCGAGATAGTTTCGTGATCGCTTTGCTGCAAGAGATATGCAGCGTGGGTAGGACATATGGAAGTATTTTAGTAAAACCTGATTCCGTTATTAAATGTCATTTATGTGACATAGTTTCAGTTTTTGATGTGCAAATTCTACTTTGAGATATATGAAGAAAAACAGCATCAACTACGCACTTGTTGATTGACATTGATTATACGATTTTGAAATAAAACCGTGAACACTATATTTTAACGAAAACTGATTCATAATTAATTATTATCAAATTCTCATGATCAGCGATCTTGGTACTTCAATTATTATTCACATTTATCCGGTCTTCACCAATACAGTTAGCGATATTCTTCTGAACTTAACGCCACAGGAGATCAGTTTGCGATGACGTAATCATTTTTAAAAAGAATTGTACATTATAAAGATAATTTGTACCGGAGATGTCAGTTACCAGTTAAAATAAATTGTAACCGTTCACCATCTATAGTCGGTTACCCGGCTAACTATTCCCAGCCCTAAATATAACATAAACTCACCTTTTGACTTCCATAATAAACAATGGTTACAGTAAAAAGTGAAAGTAGCAGTGCGATATATCTCTTCTTCGCCTGCATTTATATGCCGTGCCTTGGCGGCAGGGCAAGCATTTATCTGACAATTGTTGCACCACTCTTGATGTGCAATGTAAAATATCCTATATTGAAGCACTTTAGTTGCACAATTTTCTATCTTCAGGGTATAATATTGCGAAATATATTAAAAGCATCCGCAAATTAACATAAAAACATGGTGCCTAGAAAAATACAAACAAATAATTTTCAATCTAGCGCAACTTAAATTAATTTGATTCTAAGATGTTCTCAATATTTTACAAATGGCATATCATAAAACAATTGAGCTCAGCTATTCCTTGAATGATATAATATTAATATTCCTCTTACATTACCAGGAAATGCATAACAGTGACACATATCAAGTCAAAATTCTGAAAATTTTAAGAGTACGTTGAAAAAGGTGAATAATTTGTTTGAATTGACGCCCCCTCTTAAGGGGATTCTCTATCATTTCAGTTTCATCAACCGCTTTTAAAAATGATAATATATGAATAAACTTAGATTTACAGGTCATTTGGGCATAGTTAATGTAATATTAAGGAAATATCTGTGGGGCAAAGGGTCTGTAATCCCAACTTGACAGTTGAGAACTTCAATTTGACAAAAAGTACAGTTTCACTGGAGTCGAGAATAACTTTTTCGTAGTTCTCATACAACTGTACAAGCCATGCACAACTGTACCAGTCTGCCGGTAGCGAAGCATAGAAATAAGGGAGCTGGTATAGATTAGTACCACATGCACTTCTAGTTGGCCTAACTTAACAATTTTTGCATATGCCAATCCTAACCCCCACCTGACTACGTCACCGAAAAATTATGTCATTTCGACGTCACATTGACGTAATAACCCCACCACAAAGTATGCGGATGGTCGTCCAAAACGCGTACCAGACTGGATTCCATGGCAGATGCACGCCCGAGGGCGCTAGCGCTCAACAAAAATGCACGCGAGCGAATTCAATTCTGCACGCCGAAAATTTGCAATTGCTCACCAATATAAATCGGTTTAAATAGTTTTTAAATCAATAATCTAGTAATAGAAAGATGCCAAAAAATTATAACTTCACAATTGTCGACTAGTACTAGCTTGCAAGATTTGGCATGACCGAAAAATGCGAAGCAAAAAACCATATCGTGTTGAATGAGAAAGATCGCCTCCTCACCGTCGCTGGCCAGTTATGGCTTTGATTCAGCGTATTTTTTATACAATAATTTTACACGGATGTACTGAACAGTACCGGTATATAAAGTCGCACAAACACTCTCAAAATTAGTGACAATAATATAGAAATAATGTTTGGGGTCAAAGGTCAAACGTCCATTTTTGCTATGATTCAACATATTTTGTATCCAATACCGGTAATTTTACGCGGATGTATTGAAAGGTATCTTAGGTCGAAGTCAGTTTCACGCGGGCGCAGTTGTTTTGCACGCCGTGAGCTATAATTGCACGCCCGAAATTCGTATTTGCACGCGGGAATTTCTGATTGCACGCCCGATTTCTCGTTCAAAAAGGCCATGAAATCCAGACAGGAACGCGTAGACGATCACCCGAAATCTAGCAAGCTATTTCTCTCATTTTTCCGTCATGACGATCACGATAGGAGAGAGATCACCGTCGTTAGTGAAGTCCGGTGAGTTCGTTATCGGCGGCGCAGATGCCATTTCGGGCGATCGTAAATATACTTTGGCAAGCCCTATGACGTGTTTGTGACGTCGTATTGACGTAATTTTTGGATGGCATAGTCAGGTAGAGGTTAGGAATAACATATGCAAAATTTTGATACGCCAACTGGAAGTACTTGTGGTACTAAACTATACTAGACCCGAAATAAGTTGGTCTGTTGGTCAAGGTACGGATTAACTAAAATTATGTATATTATGCTATTTTAAACTTAATCAGTTAGTATTCTCTGTAACTCATGTCCTGAGCCTCTAGTTCAGTACTGCCTGGCTCCACAAAGCTTGAAGTAAATAATGGTCAAAGTTTGTCTATTGTTATCCATTATTCTGATACGCCAACTGAAAGTACTTGTGGTACTAAACTATACTAGAACCGAAATAAGTTGGTCTGTTGGTCAAGGTACGGATCAACGAAAATTATGTATATTATGCTATTTTAAACTTAATCAGTTAGTATTCTCTGTAACTCATGTCCTGAGCCTCTAGTTCAGTACTGCCTGGCTCCACAAAGCTTGAAGTAAATAATGGTCAAAGCTTGTCTATTGTTATCCAAGTCAAAGGATCTGAAGAATCAGCCTCCTGCCGCTTCACAGTTATTGCGTTATCGTGCATCTGTCTCATCAGTAATTATCGTGACCCATTTAAACGTTTGAGCCGACCATACAACCCCAACCAGTAAACGGCTCCCGCAGCAAAAAGCCGTCTGCAAACCAACTTTTTTTATTTTTTTATTTTAATCATAGGTTATCAATAAATTTATATTCAACAAGTTTAAGTGTTTTTTTTTTTTTTTTTTTTTTTTGCCAAATTCAATTCCAGAGTCAATATGGAATTATTTAATTATGTTTTTGAAGCCAATTAAATTTTCAGTTTTTGTTTTATATAATTTTATTTTTTTTTTGTTTTTTTGGAAACCAATTGCATGTATTGCGTTCCAATTACGGTAATTGAGGAAAATTAAAACAGTTGGATAAACAATTATTAATACATATCAAACCCAGTGATGATAATCCATTTTTCGTCATATATCCGTTTGTATTGAAGATTGTCCATATTTCGTCATAAATATAGCATTTTTATGTACATATATAATTAATTATTTTATATTAGCATGGAAAAAGAGAAGGTTTCAAAAAATTAGACAGAAAATTCAAAAACCTATCATGCTACTAGATTTTCATTTAATCTGTCTATGTTATGCAATCATTTATATAGTCAAACCTCCTAAATCAAGACAATCTCAATTTCTTCAACTCATTATCGATTTTTGTAGTACATCATCAACAATTTCGTCAGATAATATTCTTTGCCTATCAAAATCTGACATTAATCTGATTACACCCAGGAGTTTGCATTTAAAAATAGCTCGCAAGTTACATTGCATTTGGAATACATCATCATATTTGACACTATTCCTGAACTCCCATATGGCTGATTTTCCACATTGAATGATTAATGATACCACTTCACTATGAATATTATTAGCAATAATTATGTCACAATTGATTTCCCTTACATTGCACCACTGCCAAAAGTCAATTATCCAATCACAATAACAAAATAAATGTATACAGGTTTCTTCATTTTCATTACAAAATACACATTGTCCATTCTCATCATCAAACCAATATTTTAATTTGTCCCCCGTAGGTAAACCATTATGTAAAATTTTCCAACTTAGAATTTTATATTTATTTGAGAGTTTATATTGCCAAATATTTGACCAGTCTATAGGAATATTCAAATTTAATTTTTGTGTAATGTACATATCATGCCGTGTAGCAATTTCTGTGATTTTCCTTATTTTCAATAAACTACTTATTTTTTTGGTGGATAAATTGGAGTTCATATATCTATCGATTCCAAGTCTGTTTTCGGGTAAATTATGATTTCTCGATAGAATTTCTTTCCAGCTAATAGGTAGATTGCCCCAAACCTGTTGGATTTCACTAGAGCATCTATTTAAATAAAAGAGCTTTCTTCTGTGATCCCCAATTTGATCAATAGAATATATTCTATTTGTTAAATAATGCACAGTGTTATCTACAATATCAGCCACAGAAATGACTTTTGCTTGTATCCATTTGGACGAAAATCTAAAATTTTGCTCTGAGATTAAGGGATTGTACCATAAAATTTCATTTTTTACCTCTGTAATATTAAAGGGATGATTTCTCTCCAACTTAATATCCTTGAATGAATTGATAATGGCGGTATAAAAATTAGGTATGGTAGTTACTTTGTCAAATTGGACTTTCAAATACAGACATTCCAAATTATCTTTGGACAAAATATTACAATAATTGTTAATAAAATAATTGGCTCTTTTACTCCATGGCCTACTCTCGTTTTTGAGGATTTTAAAAATCCATTTGACCTGAAGAGCTTTTATTTGGCTCCTGAGGTCTAACATATTCAAACCTCCGGATGTGAAAATATTAGATGTAATTTGTCTTGACACTAGTTGAGTTTTATTATTCCAAATGAATTTCCATATTATAGATTCTAATTTTCGAACGAAGTTTCCTGGCATAATTTCAAAATTGGCAATGTGCCACACTTTGGATAACATTAATGATTTGACAATAATAATTTTTCCTATCATTGATAACTTCCGTCCCTGCCATAAATTTACTACATTTTGAATTGAGTTAATGATTTTCAACCAGTTTTTATCTCTTGATACAACATTGTTTCCTATATAAGCTCCTAGAATTTTAAGCTCTTCTTGAATTTGAATACCCTTGTATGAAGGTCCTAAGTTTAGCCGTTTTGCTGACCCACACAACATTATGTTGCATTTTGGAATATTTATTCTCAAGCCTGTAGCTTTTTCAAATTCTGCCATTAATTTTAATACTTCATCTATGGAGGATAAACTTTCTACTGTGACAATAGTGTCATCCGCAAAACCTTTATATTTCTCTCTATCTCCTGCACAATTTTGAAAACCTATTATTGCTCTATTGTATCTGATGCTGGATGCTAACAATTCGGACATTATAATATATAAAAGTGGGGCAAGGGGGCAACCTTGTCTAACTCCTCGTGTTATACTGAATTGCTTTGATAAAAATCCATTTGTTATGATTTTTGCATTGGTGTTGTTAAATAGGGTATTGACCCATCGAATGAAATAATTACCAAAATTAACTTTTTTTAATATTCTTAGTAACAAAACTCTATCAACAGTATCGTAAGCCTTTTCTTGGTCTATACTAAAAATTATTAACGGTTGGTTTTGTTTATTCGCCCAAAAAATGTCATCTCTTATTGTTAATAAATTTTCATGAATCGTTCTTCCTTCAATAAATCCTGTTTGGTCATGATTTATTATATCAGGCAGTACTGCTTTCATTCTCAAAGCTAAAACTTTTGCGATTAATTTATATTCGAAATTAAGTAGAGTAATAGGTCTCCAATTTTTTATATCATTTTTATCTCCTTTTTTATAAAGTAAAGTTATTACACCAAGACTTGTGTTCTGAGACAGACATGATTGTTTATGATAACTATTATAGATTAGTAAGAGAATTGGGCGCAATTGTTTCCAAAATTTGACATAAAACTCTTTTGTTAAACCATCTAGGCCGGGGGATTTATTTAACTTCATTTGTTTGAACGCATTTTCCAATTCCTCTTCTGTTAATTCGTTATCCATTTCTTGTTTTTGCTCTTCTGACACTTTTTGCTGATAATTATTTAATAAATAATTTTGAATATTAACGTCCAAATTTTCATCACTTTGATACAGATTTTTATAAAATTGTACCTGTTCTTCCTGAATTTCTTTACATGTATAAACTAAAGAGTTGTCAGATTTCCTCAAAGATTTGAACATTTTTGCTTTACCTTTAGATTTCTCTAAATTCAAAAAATATTTATTCGATTTTTCCCCTTTTTCCGCCCAATTAACTCTAGCCCTAATTATTGCCCCCTTGGATTTTTGTTCATAATACTCCTTAATTTCTAATTCTGTATCATGTATTGCTTGAAGAGTGTCCTCATCCTCTATATTATCTTGCATTTCCCTGTATGCTTCTCTATATTTTACTAGTAATTTATCTTCCCTTTGATTATCTGATTCTTTTTTTATTTTACTACAATGGATTGCCCATATTTTTATTTTGGATTTACATGTGTCCCAAAAAGCTCCTTTTTCTGCATCATCCAAGTTACATAATTTAAAATGCCATGCCTGTAGTATTGATTCAATTCCCAGGATAAAATACTCAAATTCAATCAGTTGTGCATTAAATTTCCAATAACCCGGTCCTCTTTTTACATTTTTAAAGGATGAAGTAACAATTTGAAATGGATAGTGGTCAGAAAAGGTGGCCATTTCAACATCTGTTCTAATAACATTATAGATTTGATTTGAAGATAAATACCATCTATCTAAACGACTCTGGGCCATTCGCGAACAGCCTCTTTTTTGTTTCCATGTATATACTTTAGAATTTAAATTTAAATGACGCCAAATATCAACAAGATTCCATTTATCTATAATTTCCTCCAATTTTACAATACTATTATCTCTTCTGAAATTTTGTTCCGGGTATTTATCTAGTTTATCTAACACGCAATTAAAGTCACCTCCCAGCCAAATTTGATATAGTGGAGTTGTTAACAAACTTATATAAAATTCAATTTTACTATCAATAAACTCAAAAAATTCTTTTCTATCCCTACAAGAATTTGGTGCATATATATTTATTAACATATGGAGAGATTCAGATGATTGCCAAGTCAAAATTATATATCTACCATTTATGTCAATTTCTTTAATAAATAATTCTGAATCCATTTTACTTGAAAATAAAATTGCTACACCACATGTTATATTAGAACTTACGGACCAAAATGCGTTATTCCCCCATTCCTTTGTCCATTCGTCTGCTTCTTCATCTGACCCACAATGCGTTTCTTGCAGGCAAATTATGTCTGATTTTCCCCTTTTTAAAAATTCAAAAATTGATTTTCGTTTAGCCATGTTTCGAATTCCCTTAACGTTATAAGTTAAAACCTTTACTCCCTCTTTAAAATGCATGATGTGTATCCTGTATGAAGAAAAAGAAAACTATGATAATATCTCCCTATGAAAGCAAAAATACTTCACTTCTAATACGAGCTAATGTGGGCTATCAAATTGCATGTATCAGTGTAGTTGAGTTTCAACTCCCAGTTTTATCCAATGCATGTTGGTATTTTTTTACATGCTTCTTGGCTATTGGAGGGCTGTCGTCTGTCGCCCTTTTTAGCTTTGGTTCTCTAAGTGTCACATATTCGTTTATATTTTCGATGACTACTTCCGCTCCTGTTGCACTAAGATGCATCATATCATCTAAATAATAGCTGTCCATGATTTTTTCTTCTGAGAAAGAATCTGGTTTTGGGACAAATACTACTCCTTGTTTCAGTGCTTCTTTTTCAAGTTGTTTGTTAATCCTGTCACAACCATATTTACCAGCACTTCTTCCATGAATTGGTATGATGCCACAGATATAAACATTGTCACTATATTCCCTTGCTTTGTGTATCATTTCCCGTATATCTTGTTTAATTTCGTCGTCTGTTTTATGGGTATCGTTTGTACCTGCATAAACAACAATTTTTCCAAATTTCCTTTGTTCATTTTCTATTTCGAAGGTTATGCGTTCAAAAGTTCCTCCTGAGTAAGTTCTTTTTATAATCTTTTTGTTTTTAATTTTTCTTTGCATGTGCGCCATCTGGGAGTCACCAATGAGTAGAATTTCATTCTTGTTCTCCGACTGGTTGTTGGCTGTTAACATATTTTCAGTTTCAGTGGCTTCCATTGATGAGTCTGGTTTATTCTCGGCGCTCTTGTCCTTCCTGGGATTTATCTTCGCAACATTGCTATTTGCTGACCTAGTATCTATTGTGGTATTTGTTATTTTCTTCGAGGTTTCAGGATTTATTGTTTTTTGTATTGTATTTCTCATCTCAACGTTATTTATTGGTTTCCCTCTAGTTATTTCTTGCCCTGTGTTTGAGACTCCGGCATTATTCTGGGATATATTTTTATTTCCAGTTTTTGTTGATGGTGACTGTGTATTTTGTTTGTTTACACTTGTTTGTTTCTGTAATTCTTTTGTTATTTCACTGATTACGGAAACGGTTTGATCTCTGGCAGCTCTTTCATAAGATTTTGACGTATCTGTATTTTCAGTATTTTCTTGATTAGCATTTTGACTTTTTTGGATTTGTTTTTTCTCAATACAATCTTTCTCTAAATGGGGTTTTCCTTTTCCTCCACAATATTTGCATTTCCTTCGTCTTGGACAAGCCTCCACTTCGTGACTTAGAGAATGGCATATGTAACACCAATTGTCAAATTTCCTCAAGTTAGCTGGTCTTGTGGTGTAATAAACCCCAAATTCATCACCTGTACAGCTACTTGGAAGTCTGACTATTGGTGGAATGTCACTATGCATGATTATTTTGCACTTTCTGATTCCGTTTTCCGTACCATCATCGTCCAAATATCTGTTGAACGACTTTATCTCCCCAAATTTTGATAAAATTTTATTAATTGTGTTGTCTGGTACTTCCACAGGTACATAGCTGAGTGTTACCTCAGTGGCATTAGAATATACCTCTTCTGGTTTGGCATTGTATACATTTTCCTGGTGTTTGTATGAAATTCCATTTTTGATTATTTTATCATAGAATTCTTTGGTTTTCAATTTGATCCTCCAGCAGCTCTTCTTATCCAAAAAGTATATGCTAGATATGCTTCCTATTGCCGTTTGATCATATATCAATTTCTTTATTTCTTCTCTTTTCAACCATCTGTTGTAGGGAAATTTGATGTTAAAAGTATTTACGTGTTCTACAAATTCTTCTTCTTCTTCCATTCTATCACTTTCTTCATTTGCCTCCTCCTCGTCGTCTCCGTCTGGCATACTTCAGGCCTTCTGCAAATTCAGGCTACAATACTAGGCTAGTGCTTAAACTAGTGCTTAATCCTTAATCAAATGTTTAGCTTCCCCTTTTTCGGTAGTTGCTTGACGAGAACCACCTCCACTCAAAGATACACACGTAAATCTGCAAACCAACTACCTGAACTAACGACGGTATACGAAAGTACAGGCGTCTGACACAGACACATCGAAGGCAAAAATTGACGAAGACACAGCGCCATCTGGCGGTTTTATTGAGACATCACAGCCATCGATCTATAACAGGCGATATATATCAGTCGGCGAGCGACTGATCCTCGGCCAGTGCTCTTCAACCGGGTATACAGTATATCCAAGTGTATACCGGACCATAAGTTAGGTATAGACCTGATAAAAGGTATACGAAGGGTATACAGCAGTGGGCGGAAACTTTATGTACTTGCGAGCCAAATATGCACATTTCCGGTAGCGTGCGGGCCGCATCGATTTCCGTCTAGGATCAATCGCCTAATAAAGTTCAAATTATGACGCACTCGCACCATCAATGGCTGTGTTAAAAGTCTGGAACAATGAGACGTGTATGTGCCTTTTTAATATATTATTATCAAAAATACCTCCAACCGAAGAAGTAGTTCTGATTTATTCGTACCTTTCATGAGTAAATCTGTGAGTCAGCATTTCTTGTCTTTTACTGGACCCAAACTTTGGAATTCTCTTCCCTTAAATTTGAAAACGTTAAAGTCCAAAAAATCTTTTCAAAAACAAGTCAAGTCTCATTTAGTTTCCAAATATTAAAAATTACTACTGGTGGTATTCGATGACAAAAACTTGGGACACTCCACACTTGCACATTATTGTCTTAATGAAAATGTTGAACAGCTATAATAATATTGTTATATCTTGCCATGACTTGGCCAGACCTAGTCTGGCACCAAAGAAATGGTATTGTGACATGCATGAGTATATTTTATATATATATATAGGTAGCTGACATACCCGGATGGTATTTTCTTTGCATAACTGCACACATTCTATCACTTCACGCTCGTGTTTTTACCTTTTTGGACACGTAGTGGACATAAGGATCGTTTCAATATTATGTTGTTGTTGTGTTGTTCTTGTTCTTTGACACGTTTTTAAAAAGTCGCTTTTCTCTTCGAATACTGGACCAATTGCTTTGAAATTTTCAGTGGTTAAAGATTAATTTTTTCGCTAGAAGGCTATTACTTTTATTTATTTCAAAATTTTGCGTGAATTCTATGAAATTTGATATTTCGTCTAAAATTTTGCTGTATTATTTTTTATCCATGGGAACACGGATTTTAGTCAGTGTCATGACTGGCTGTACGTTTTGATTCTGCAAAATTCTTGCTACTGGAAATTCAGAACTTTTTTGAGGGTACCGGTAGCGTCAAAGGTACCGGTAAGGACTGATTCGCTCTGGTCTAACGTGTCCATATATTTGTGCGTAGCTCTCTTGTTCTAGCTGTGATGTCCTTATCATATATGCATGGTCTTATGTTTGAGTGGTGGTATAAGGGTTGTAGATAGTATAATATAGTTCCTGCAAGGTTACTAATTATTGAAACTAGGCGAGTAGTAGAGCTATGTTGGATTCTCCCCTTCAGATTTTAATTTGCTGTGGGTCATTTTAATTGGATGTGGTTTTTATATCATTTATGTATGCATGCATTTTATGTTAAGCCATGGTATTGGTGTTTGAGTTGACTTGTTGGCCAAGGTATAGATAGGAAAATTTTGTGTGTTTTGCATGGTGTGATAAATTTTTCTCTGTCCCAATCAGAATGTCATCACAGATCGTCTATCCATCGCTATATAATGACAATACATCCCATTTAATTAAACAATTATTTTTGCCTGAAATAAATAGTTCAGCGCGTTCCCCTTCACCCAATCATTGAAACATCTTCTCGCAGTTTTATTTTTTGTTTTTCAGGTTACTTCGAAGTGATTAAATGAAGAAAACACATAAGGAAGAAATCGAACAAAGACTCCGATATCCTGTGAAATAACGATCTTATTCCTATATCCTTGTCTGAAATTTGGCAATAATAGGCTCTAATTTGGGGAATGAAGTGATCTAGCCCAGTGGTTCCCAAACTTGTTGTACCATCGCCCCCATAAACTAGTTTATACAACTTCATCGCCCCCCGGCACTGCAAAAAAAATTGCAAGTCTGAAACAAATATATTACAGACCAAATAAGAAGACAAATCAGAGTTTATAGTGTTTTTCAATGAGATTGATGAGCTTGGTGTTCTTCAGCGAGTTTTTTATTATATCTAAAATTACCCCGTTTACTGATGGAAAGGCGATTTAGTTGTTTTGATAGCAATAGTGTCACGGCTGAAAACCCATTTTTCAACATATCAGAAGTCGGAAATGAAAGAATCCAGGGTTCTACCTCCTCAAAAACCGCCGGGTACTCTTGCCTTATAGCATTTAACTCCCTAAATTCACCCCGTTTCAAATTAAAGGAATGAAAACAAAATTAAATTTTCAAAACTTATAATAATGATTTAGGTACATCCCATTCATCCCTACAGCCTGATGACCTTCACCAAAATACATGATATATAACGGTATTCGGTAAAAATCATCCTCATTCCTCATCCTACCACGTCCTACAGTCCGATCACCAGTCCATAGAATTAATCAGCCATTTGTTTTGGATTTGTGGACTCGGATGGCTCGGGGGTCAGCAAATTTTAAGTCGCTCGCGGGACAAAATTTAGGATTGCTATCCTTTTGCGAATCGCATATATTTTTTGAAAGTTAAAAACGGAACATCGTGCAAAAACTCCGACAATTCGTGAACTCAACTCAGTCGTCTTATTAAAAAATTATTACAATGACATTTAATGTGACACTGTCTTGTTGCTGCATCACGCTTGATAGCTTTACGACGCCAAGACTGGAAGATTTTCCAAATCCTAGTTCTTTGCTTGTTCTTTGTAATGTTCAGTTTCAAAAATAATTGTTCGCCCAAATATGTACTTCCAAACATCGAAGTGAATGTTTTTGCATGGTTTGTGAAATTTTGATAAAGATTTTCTTTACAAAGATTCATTCTTACAAAAATTAAGCAGTGATGAATCTCTCGAATAGAATATGAATTTTTCCCCCTATTGCATTGCAATATATTCCGATATTCGTATATTTACTGCGCTATTAAACCCCTGCACTCAGCATCAACTTTTCTGCGTGTTTTCATTTGTCTAATTGTAATTAAATTGTAGGCTCGTTAAACGAGCTGTTCAATATAATTTTTAGGATATGAAAAAATTTAGTCTAAACGTGTCTCACGATAAATTATGTTACGTAAAAAATGTAATTTACTCTTCGAGCGTAGATAATAAATAAAATTAATTCATCGGTAAAACCGCCGTTTTGGATGTTTCCCCTGGCATAGACTTCCTTGTTTACTTTGGTGACATTGGCAAATCAGCAAGATGCAAAAATAAACGTAACAATGCCCCCTTTCGCATCCACTCAGACATATTCCTCACTCAGCCAGACTTTCAGGTGTGGTCGTGAACATTACCTCATTTTTGCGATTTTGAATTATATTCGTTAGTTTTTAGTTGTTTTTCGGAAATTTAAATAAAATAAGTCAATGATCACCTTGTCCTCCTAGGAGTTTTAATTTAATTGCAGTAATCAAAAATTAGTGTAGAAATAGCTGTGATAGACTAGGCTAAAATTCTTTACCGGTACTTTTAAAAAACAGATTGTTGAATGGTATGAATTAGAATGATAGTTTGAAACAAATCCTTCATTTTATAGGCAACAACTCGAGAAACCACTCTTAAAATAAGCATCGAAAATTTTAGAATGGTAAAGTATGGGAAGAATTTTCCGGGGTCTAAGGTCGGGGAAAGGTCCATTCAGCGTCCCTGGTCAGATTACCCGACCACTGGGATACGCAAACTATCGTACCTTACTGCGAAGACGAGTCCAGCAATCCCTTCGCGTGTGACATCGCCCATGTGATTCAAACCCACGAAAGCACTCATAGTACAGTAATCAAGTGCACGATGCGCCGAGCAAAACCAGTTTTCGCGAAATCGCCCCCTTCGACTTTTTCGCCCCCTTCTGTATCATTTTCGCCCATCGGGGGGCGATATCGCCCACTTTGGGAATCACTGGTCTAGCCCACCTCTTCATGCACCCAATTCTGGCAACTTTGGTTGGGCAACTTGGCATTTGACTCCAACTATAATCAGCTTGGCAATATGTTTTCAATAGATTCTCCCTTTTATTGTTTATTCACGATTAGAAGATCGATCAATTTGGCAGTGGCAACCATTACAAAATTTTCAATATGGTACGTGTGGCAAATAAATTTTCTTTTTTTCTATACCCTAAATTTATTGCGTTTTATTCTTACTCAAATAACTTTTCAGTGGTTGTGTGTGTGTGTGGTGGCTGGTGGGTGCATGTGAGCGTGTGTGAAATAACTTAATAATTTTAGGTGAGTAAACACCTACCACTTCCTCTTGGCAAAACCTTCCATCTCATATTCTGTACTTTATAAACCTTATCTAAGGTTTCGTTTGCTCCCCTGATTTCATAATCAGTTTTTATTTATTTGTTTTTATCTGTCAAGTGTATTGTTATGCTGATTATGGAGTCGAAATAAACTTATACTATTAACATTGTTTACATTATTTACTTATTATCAACGGAATCTGTGTGATATCACATATCAACTCCGTTGCCCCGCTGTACGTCTCCGAATAACGATCGGACAAGCAAACGTGAAGTTTATTCTAAAAACGGCTTATAAATAGGGAAAACACTTCAACTATTAACCTGGTAAAATTAACCGGTCAACCGCAGCGTGACGTTCGATGTAATAATTTATAATTTTAGCTTGTTACGTCACAATGGTTATAAAGCAATTTCGGGTGATCTTATCCCGGTATCGCTCAAAATTATTTACGAATGGAGATAGTTTCGTGATCGCTCTAATGCAAAAGATATGCAGCGTGCTCCGGACGGATATGGATATGGGAGTATTTTAGTAAAACCCGAATCCGGTAATAAATGTCATTTATATGACAAATTTTCAGTGTTTGACGTGCAAATTCTACCTTGAGATTTCATAAAGAACAAGAGAGCTATGCTTAAATATATGGACACGTAGCGCCACATAATTTTGAAGATGTCATAGCAAAATATAAAAGCAATTCTGGAAAAAAATTCCATTTTTATCCACTGAAAATTTCAAAGCAATTGGTCCAGTAATCAAAGAGAAAATCGATTTCTTCAAAACGATACAAAGAACAAGAACAACATAACAACAAAACGATCGTTATGTCCACTACGTGCCAAAAAACAGCATCAACTGCGCACTTGTTGGATGACATTGAATATACGATTTTGCAATAAAAACGTGAACAATATATTTCGACCGAAAACTGATTCTGAATTTATCATTGTCAAATTTTCATAATCAACAATACTTGGTACTACAAAATTATATTTCACTTTTATTAGGTCCCTACCAATACAGTTAGTGATTCTTTTGAAGTAAACACACCACAGTTGATAAAGTTGCGATGACGTAATCATTTTTGAAGAAATTGTACATTATAAAGATGATTTGTACCGGAGATGTCAGTTAACAGTTAAAATAAATTGTAACCGTCAACCATCTAAAATCGGTTAACCATTCCCAGCCCTACTCATAATGTAATTTTATGAAGCGGCTCACAGCAATATATATAATGTGCTTCTGTGCACATTACACGTATTGCTCCGTCGCATAGATGAGCAGTGACGCAGCCCCGCGTCTCGGGGTCAAATTTCGTATTTGCAATGACACGTTTCGCAATGACGTTTAACATTAAATCCTTTAATACCTGCTGACTTGAAATATCAAGCAAACTGGTTTTGAAATGCGCAATAGAAAAAATATTTTTCCGTCCAAGCACTTTGTAATGTTCCACCCTCGTCGCAAACTTCCCTGCGTTTCTCAGACATTTTTAAAATTTTAGGAAAAAATAATAGTAATAGCCTCCTGGCAAAAAATCAAGCTTTCACCGCTAAAAATGCAACTGGTCAAAGCAACTGGTCCAGTATTCGAAGAGAAAAGCGATTTTATAATGATGATGAACAAGAACAACATAATATTGAAACGATCGTTATGTCCACTGACGTGTCCAATAATCAATTGGAGACAACAACGCAAACGTGGCGCACATGAAAACAACTTTATCACGTCCACCAATTTTTAAGTCTTGGTCAGTCTCTATCTAACCCATATTGGGAAACGCGGCATATAAAATAACCACTTCCCAATAACACTTACCAGTACAAAGTCAAGCAAAAATTCAGGACGACAAAACCAAAATAGCAATAGCAAATTCATTTCAATTGAGACTTTTTGTTAATTACTGAAAATCTCGCATACCACCGGAGATACAGGCGCTCAAAATCAACGGAAGTCGTTATTTAAATCATGGCGGGATCCGTCAATATATTAGGATCAAAAATTTAAAAAAGGGTTGTTCAACAGGTATTTAAGTTTATTGCTTACGTTGACGAGCGCGCGTTATTGTAACACGTCCAGAAATGAGGCTTTTGTGTTTCCAACGTGCATTTTGGACCCTTAGTATCATATAATACAAATTCAAAGGCTAACACAGTACTCACCACACAATACAAAATTTAATAAGAGGCCAGGACAATAGTATATAAACATAAAAAATGTACACAACATAAACGCCGCTTACAGTTTGATATCCGGGGCTAAGAGTTCGGCGGGAAAAAAAGGAGTTGTACTTCAAACTACAACATCAATATCAGGACAAGAACCTTGTTCTGACTTTGAAAAGAAGCTGAACCGCTGCAACGGTAACGGTTTACAACTTATATTGTATTTCATTTGCTTTAAATATTTTTGTGTTAGTGTTTGCCTGATTTTTTGTTGTATATTTCGCCAAATTTGCTATTCCTATTTTTTTGTATATTTATTCTGCTTTCCCGCATTTTTATTAGTAATTATACCGAGATAGTTACATATTCTTAGTTTTACTCTGCGTAATAATCTCAAATATGCCTAATGTCGCAACTACTGCATTTGCATCAGTTGTCAGACTCATTCTTAGGACTTACCGGTATATGTTTCATCCCTCATTCATGTTACTTTTTATGCAAACTTGTATTAGCGCTGTAGGTGTCGCTGCTTAAAGACCTCTTTAAGTTAGGGTTGCCACACCGTCCGGAAAATTCCGGAATTTCGGGTTAAATTTTGCGTCCGGAAAGAATTTAAAAAAATGCTCAAATGTCCGGAATTATACTGCATCTGCAATCGTACACTGTGCACATACAGAACATTGTTATTTCGTACCGTGCACAGATTTTTTACTACGGGGTTGTATGGAATTATAATAAGTATATATAAGTTTATTTCGACTTATTATGATGTAACAGAGCGTTTTCCTTATTAATGTTTATCACTTAGAACTTTCTTGAACTTATTGACCGTTGTGCTGAATCCGAATCGGTTAGATATAGATCACATGCTGCGAAAATTACTAGAACATTTCAACAGTCTATAAAAGCAGGCGATTTCGCCCATATAATTAGAGAATTACTTAAAATGTTATAGATATAGGCCTACTATAGAGGGTCTGTGGAGATACCAAGTTGGAAGGATGTAGAGCAGGGATTATCAACTTTTTTTATGTTAAGAACCCCCTACACACACAAAAACTCGACTGCCATCCAAGTACCCCTGAAAATCTTCTCGCGAAACCCAGGTTGAAAACCCCTGATGTAAAGCTTTGCCTGGAATATCTGATTGGTAAAGAAAGAGGTTGATGTGAACGATGCAAAGTGCTTTGATCAAATCTGTAACTTGAAGCAGTTTGTGGAAAGTTACCTCCAGGATGAAGAATTTATTTAACTGCCAACGCATAAGACATGGTGCAAATATTTCGATCAGTCTACGAACATCACATGTCACTCAGAAATTTTAAAAATTGTACAATTTTTCTTTTCACTGATGCAAAGTCAGTGGACTGAAGAGAGAAACAAGTTGAGCGTTGCGACTATGAAATTGACTCTTCGGTATAATTTCAAAGATATGCGCTGTAATGAATTCTTTTCATTTTTGAAATCAGACAAGGCCCTATGGACCTTTCCCCGGCCTTTGACCCCCAAAAATTCTTCTTATACTTTACCATTGCAAAATTTTCGGGGCTATTTTAAGAGTGCTTTTGCGAGTTGGCGCCTGTAAAATGGGGTATGTGTTTCAAACCATCTATCGCTTATTCATCGCATACAACAATCTGTTTTTTAAAAGTAACGGTAAAGAATTTTAGCCTAGTCTAGTCTATCACAGCTATTTCTACACTAATTTTTTATTACTGCAATTAAATTAAAACTCATATGAAGACAGAGTGATCATTGAATTATCTGATTTATATTTAAGTTTCCGAAACACAACTGAAAACTAACGAATAGAGTTCAAAAACGCGAAAACGAGGTAATGTTTACGACCACGCTCGAAAATCTGTCTGAGTGAGAAAAGTGTTGCACGGATGCGAAAAGGGAGCATTGTTACGTCACTTTTCACATCTTGCTGATTGACCAATGTCACGAAGTAAACAATGAAGTCAATGCTCGAGGCAAGGTCCATTGAAGAGAATTAGATTTTCAGGAAATTATGCATGGTCAGAAGAGTAAATTTGTAGTTAATTGACTTACAAGCGTGTCTTCAATTTGTTTTTTTAGCATGTAATTTCTGTTCTTCCTTTTCGGCACAACTTGATTCTCATTATTATTTTTTACTCTGAAGTTGAGATTTTTTTCAGTGACGGTTCGTAGCTATATTTAGAGGTGACCGTACATTTGAACCCATGCGTATATCCACGGGTTCAATCTATATGCGGGTGCTAAAACCCATGGGTTAGGGTTAGTATCGGTTTAACTATCCGTGAAACAAAAAATTTTTTATAGGTGCAATAGCATACAGGTGCAATTGTCATGGGTTCAAATGTACGTGGGTTCAAATGTAATGGAACCATATTTAGAGAGTGCTTAGCTGCCTGGGGTGATATTCTGCTTGTGACTGAAGACAATACTTTTCATTTCGGTAGCTGGCGCTTTAGCATGAGTATAGTACAACGTTTGCAGCCTTAGCATTTCAGTAGCGTATATATATATGGTCTTATGAAAATAGGCATGCACTGTCCGGAATTTTGCTTTTTCAAATATGGTAACCCTACCTTAGGTCCCTCGCGACTCCGGTCACACAAATAATATAATTAGTACTGTATATTTATTCATTGCATCAGTTTTATTTGAACTTGTTTTTGTGATGACAAATAAACGATTGATTGATTGTACGTCCCATTTTGTGTGTTTATCTTTCTAAGTAAGAAATGAACTTTGCAGCTGATATCATTTCAGCGCACACTACCTGATAATAGCTATACTGTAGAGCTCGTATCCGTATTTAGACCAGGTTCGTATTTAGACCAGATATCTGAATGACCCACAGAGCAATAGGCGAAACACATGTAAAAAGAACAAATTATTTGGCTAGTAATATAACAACTCATATGAATCTGAATCTTTTCTAAGAAACCTGTTAATATTTTTAAGGTTTTGGATTTTTCGACTAAACATTTATTTTTTTTAAATAAATTTTTTTTTCATTCAAGATGACTTTCACTGTTGAGCATAAAGAAAATTCAGAGTGCTCTCAAAAGCTGAACGAATCCAAGATTGGCAAGAATTAAAATATACTATTCTTTTCCACACGGTTTGCCATCACTTTGTGTCCTCAGTAATAATTAATATCAAGCTTAGCTCACAGTTGCAATTTATGAAATATCGTGGAGGTGATTGATTTTGTGATTTGATATAATGATATGTAATTGTAGCATTTTAAAAAAATATCTTCGTATTCATTCACGTATTTTATTATTTTTAGCAATGCGATCGTGAAATCAAACATGAAGGAAGCGATTGTGATAAAATAGCTGATCTTTTGCACGCAAGAAAACGCACAATCAGCAATTAATACAATTATAGTAAAATTTCCATTGTTACAGATATCATTTTTCTTTAAAAATAAAATTCCTCTAGAAATTTGTCAATGATTCATTCAATCCCAAATGATCGGTAGAACGAGACACTTGTTCCTGTTTGGCTCAAAAAATCCTGTTAAGCCCCCACAAAGCAATTACATTGTATATTTGTAGTCGGTGACTGTTTCCAAAGCGGTTGTGTGACTGATGGCCACCGTAATCGACGTATTAAGCTAGCTTATGAATAATATTGTGTCTGGTGATCTCGTATAAATTAATTTTGATTATATCTCGAATGCAAATGAGTCAGCAGGAACATCGCCTACACGCATGCAACTTTCGGTCGTAGATATCACTCGATGCCGCGAAACGTAATTTTAGTGATTGATGTTACCGCATCATGCAACGCCTTTAATGACACTGATATTTTTCTTATCGATAAGTCTAATTATTATAGTCAATAAGACGATTTCGTGTGGCACAAAAAGTTCATTCGATGCGAGAAATGTGATAAAAATTACATTCGTGTCGACCAGCTGTCGAATAGTTATTATAATGATTAATAGACAAGACTCTGTCGATATTATTCCAAAAAAATAGAGTTTAATTTAAAAATATCGCTGATAAATATAAAAACATTCAGAGTAAATAACATGTTGCCTTTGGCACAGGACTGTACTACAAGCTGGTCGACGAGATACCTGTGGTTAACGACGAGCTAGAGCCGGAATTTTATAATATTAAAGATTATGATCTCGAAAGTAAACTAATTTTATGACGCACAATTCACATAGTTCAAATGTTCTTAGCATCACAGGCTTTCGTGGGGGTACCGACCAGTCCAGACAGGGACGAGACAGGAATCCGTACGTCTACAAAGTTGGCGCTGACGCAACATTTACCATTCAAAGAACTGTACCACCAGTTAAACACGTATCCGGCAATACGTGAATAAAAGGGGCTGTTGAAGGTCATCTGACGCTGAAAAACATGCCAAGAAATTGCGTATGAAATGGCATCTGAAATGTGTATGCATAGTATTGATTTGTTGTACAGTTTGTTGTGCAAAGATGGTTGATAGTAAGAATTCTGTGTTTTCACTGAGTTTGAATAGTGCCAGCCACAACACTGCAGCTGTGAATACAAAAGGATCAAGTGGTGCTGTTTGGATACACACAGAGAAAATGTGGAGTGCCGTTAATAAAGGAAATATGCGCCTGCATGCTCGTAGAACAAAGGATAGATCAGACGTGGTTATTGAAACGAGGCTGACATCGTATTGGACTGTGTGGCAGTGGCACAATGGCCAAAATATGTTTGTTATGTTAAGCATTCCTAATTCAGGATCAACTACTTCTAATTTATTCATTTCTTCAAGTTCGAAATCATCAAAATTAATGTTAACTAGTCACGCACTGCCAACAACACTTGGAGCTCGTGGCGATGATGTTTCTATGGACGATCCCAGGCTTTTTATCTTGGAATATGCGCCGGAGCTATCGGGAAATGGATATATACTGAGACACGCCAAGAGTGTGAGGTACATATCTGCAAGATCCACGTTCGCGCGAACATACAGAGCCGTATTGACACGTAGAAAACGAGACAGCATTGTGTGGTCTGTAGCGGGATAGATCGTCCATATGATACTCTCTTTATGGCTTCTTGTGTATCGGTTTTCGTCTGGCGGTCAAAATGCTTCGAAATTTTTCACATTATCATTGTTATGCAAATAATTTTTTACTGAAAGATTGCAATAAAATACCATTTTGGACACAAAGGTTCGTTATGTTCGAAGGCGGTGTCATGAAATCGCCGATAGAAGGTAAAGGCCTGTTATGTTATCTTAAATTGATGTAGGCTACGTTAGATTTAGAATACAATAGTGAATAGTCCATCTATTAAATTGAGGTTTAATTAAGAGGGGAATATATGAGTAATGAAGAATTATGAAAAGCCGAGTGTCAGCTGAGGTTATTATATTTGACGTGGTCTAACATCAAGTGAAACCATTGCATGTTATAATGCTACATTTGCATTTGGGAGAAGTGCGGATCAAATGTAATCGCGTAATATTATTTCAAAAATGATTTATAACAAAAATGTTTCAATACAACGAAAAGCATGGTAATTTCCAATTACTTATCATAATCGATTGGCAAAATTTCTAGCGACTGCCTTAATTGCCAATTGATATTAAAACTGATTCATTCCAATAGAATGGCTGAAGTATCGTCTAATTTCCTTCCTTCAAAATTACCCTGTTTTTTGCAATCAAAAGAGATTATGGTGGAAAATTCTCTCATTGACATTTAAACAACTTCCGCATTTCGTTGTTGAGGTCAATTCTATTTTTATCCGAACAACAAGCAGTATTTGATTTCAGGCGATGATAGTTATTAAATATTCTAAATCGCGATATCTCCAACCAGACCACGTTTTTCTGGAAGTGATTTTTCTAATAATTGAGTTTAATGTTAGGCTACGTTCGATTAAACGAGTAAGTTGGTCTAACGAGAATTAACATCATAAACCAATATCGTGTGTCATTTCAACCATTTATGTAAATTGCAATCTATCACCCAATATTCAATATTATTTAAACTTTAAGTAAATAAATTAAGGACGGTAAAATTGGCAATAATTTACTGAAAAGCTAACGGAATATTTTTATTTGGTTATAAATATTATATTCATTTGACCAGAAGTCATTCCATCAATTATAACTGTAGCTCGACTTTTATAAAAATCATTTATTTAGGCCAAATAGCCAAATGTAGGCTTGTATACAACATTTAAAATTTAACAACATAATGTGTTTTATTCATATTAAAAAAGATAAGCGGGAACATGATGCTCTGGTACAAAAAGTACAACATTTATCGGCATTATTGCGTTAATTAAAATAAGTTTTATGTTTTGGCAGATTCATGTTTTGGCAGATTTAAGCGCCCTCAATTCAAATTGTTTCTCATATGCCAAAGAGGTCATATATATTTTTAGTCATGATATGATGAGTGAAATGTGATAGCCTGATAATGTCAAGGTTATTTTCTAACGAGCCACGCATTCTTCACAGAAATATAATGATTTCACTTCCAAAGTTTTTATTAATGAATTACACGGTAATAATCTCTATTTCAGTATATTAGGTAAAATTGGTATAAATATGCACAGTTTAGAAGGATAATAGTT
The DNA here is from genome assembly GCF_964204865.1 of Styela clava. Taxonomy (NCBI): domain Eukaryota; kingdom Metazoa; phylum Chordata; class Ascidiacea; order Stolidobranchia; family Styelidae; genus Styela; species Styela clava. Next base: position 16,726,438 of record NC_135251.1, on the reverse strand, counting down.
GACACAACAACCATTTCGCAAACGTGGTTATGCTTATCAGCCTTCAAAAACGCATTCGAAACACGAATAAGCGATTTTTATCGAATTTAATTTAAAAAGCGCCGGCTTCCAAACATGACATGAATAATGCGATTATGTACGATTTGTTTGTTGCTCAATTTACATAACTTTCGCTTGACGTTCGTATGACAAAAATTGGTTCTGATAGAAAACTTGAGTAAAACAATAACTTTTATTATCGTGATCTTGATCAGTCATTTCTTGTCATTATGTGTTGTAGCTACATGGTAAAAACATATATATTCATACATTTTATTTGTTGTAATTTTAGACATAAATTACCAAGGTGACAAACATTAATCAGTTGAGAATTCCATGTTTGTAAATCATCAAATGCTGGCTATTAAACTTTTATCTGATAAAGCAAGTGTTTTTCCTTATTTTGGTCACGGCACATTAACTGGTATATCACCTTGCATGAATTCACATAATTATTTAAGGAGAAACGTACTTTTTAGCCTTTGAAAGTCAATATTTTGCATATAACTCAACTGGAATATAAGATCGTTTGATGAGTTTTACCGACATGCATGCTCGTATACGTGCTTAATATATAACTATGTCGAAAATGGAAACGAAAAAATGTTGAAAACCAATTGTCCCTATTTATAAATCTATTATCGCGCCAACGTATATCTCTGTTTTGTCTATTTTAAAAATATCAATTGTCTCCATGGCATATTATGGTATGGACGCCTCAGACCTGAATCATTGGTCAAAATTCTGTGTATAGGCGTTTAATTTCCATCCACATTAGGGGCATTTCAGCAAAATTTAAATCTAATTACTAATCTTATTACTTCTACGGAGACGAAATGTACATTTGTATCCTTTTGCTGTCGTTGTAAACTAATCGTTTGCCGAATATTCGTAATATTGTTAGATGATTGAATCCGTTAGAAATATATTTATTTTTTTATCAATTTTTTTCTAATTTCTATGGAACTCGATATTTTCACCCAAAACTTTGCTGTTTTATATTAATTCACGGAAACATTTTTTATGAAATTTTGAAACACTTTATGCCGCCAATCTTTTCAGTAAACGTGGTACTAAGCCATGTATCCATGTATCTGGGCATTAAAATAATTGCCTAATTAACTCAAATAGCATTAGAAATATAAAATTGTTCAGTTACCAACGAAAATACGCGATTGTTGAACAGAAGTCGCATGGGATGTATTTCCCTGATTGCACCAGTGCATAGCAATTTGGGACAAATACCACGTTTATGCCCAAAATGAAATATTTCTGTGAGAGCTATGTTCGTTCGAGCTTGTTTCCAATTTGCATAAATGTTCGACAGTTGCGTCAACAATACTATGGAGTTAATGATCGAACAACTATTTTAAATTTTCAATATAAATAACGAATATTGGAAGTTTCTCATTTTTGGCTTGGGGTCGAAGAAATTGCGTTTTTTTGCGGTGCAAATAAAGTTTTGTCGACTATTTGAATCAGTAATCGGTAGGTTATTGTTTCACCGTACTGAAAATTCGGTTCTCCCGAAGTATGCGAACCAAGATGGCGGACATCGGAACGTAACATGGGTAACAGGTTAGGGTTAGGCGATAATTTTTTCCAATTTTCCTTATTTTAGTCCTATTATCAGTTCGAAGACTAGCCAAGAGCCTCCCGTAGTATTTATACCTAAAATTATGGCCTAACCCTAACCTAGTACACATATTACATTCCGATGTCCGTCATCTTGGTTCGCATACTTCGGGAGCCCCGAAAATTCACTTTGTACTAACATAATATAAAATAATAAAAATAACGTGTAAATGGAGCTTCGCGGTGAAGAAAGGCGCGAAAAAAAAAATCTTGATAATCGAGCAGTGACAGTGACACAACAAACCTGGTACATGGTATTACATAAGTTTCTATAATTAACAACACAATGCATCGATGGACGGATGCGGAACCTAGTCAACTTTTAAAATATGACGTGATCTAATACTGATTCCGGGGTACTCTCCGTCCGTTTAAAACTACTTCGTGACTTGACTTCAAGGAAACATTGCAGTAAGTATTTGAATCAGAAATTGCATGTATGCAAATAACAACCACATTATATAAGAGAGACGTTGTATAAATGCACGGCAAAGGCCTATGTCAGATGTTGAAGTTTTTAGACTTCTTCCGTGTGTAGGATATAAATTTGTGATACAGGAGTGTAAAGAAGAAGCCGGTGTGGGTTAGGAGGCACACAGGAAGAACTAAACAAACCGAATAGATTATCAAAAAGTGTTGGCGTGTCTCCAACCCTTTTCTCGAAATTGCGTCTCTGCAATTCTTAAACCAGTTTTTGTATATTCAGTTAGCCTGAACTATTGCTTGTCTTCATTGTTTTTATACCTAAACATTGTTATCATTCATTGATTTAGAATTTTACACTTATCTACTCCAACGAACTGTCTATATTCATATAGCTTTAGAAAAAATAGAAATCAAGATGTTGATTGCGGTGTAGGAGATGAAACAGAGATTAAAAAAATGTTTTCCAGCGTTTATTTTTTTTAATAAATGGGCCTAACCTATTTCAGATATATATATGAAACTATTGTGTTGTAAACGTATAAAAAGCTAACTGTGGGAATTAAGCTTTCCATGATATAAAGCTCTATAATCACTAAATAAACACCACTTGATTTTTTTACCCAGCGTCCTCATTATTGCTTAGATCGATGACTGCTGTCGAATTGCTTTTATCAAAATATTGCGACATTGTGGTAAATTGCGTAAAATGCCACTTATGTCTTATGTATGCCATCGTTACTAACCTATTTTCTCATTTTTACATTCAGTACATTATTTTATAATGGGACAGGTCGCTTCGGGATTAGACGTTATGGACGACGATGGGCCAGATATTTTCAGTTTGTTAGAGGATTTATTTCAGTGTTTTGGTATGTTAAACATGTTTGCCGGGAGCAACAAGCGCCGTAAAAAACGTTCAAAAAGAGAAAAAATGTACAATGGTTTTCAACAAGAACCACTATACACAAAGACAAGATATACGACAGACGAAGACCCGTACAGAAGTAGCATATATTACGATACAACCGGGCGAGAAGGAAATACTGGTCTTAATACGGATAACTCGGTAATAGGAGTACTCAAGCCGGATTTTGTTTTGGGTAAAACGGGTAGTACCATATACGAAGTTGAAGTTATTCAACCCGATACATATCAAAAATGGCGTCCCAAGCATAAGGTGCCTAAGTCAAAAGTAATTATCCAATTGGAACCATTGGCAGAGGTTTGGACAATGTGGCAACAGGTGAATAATGACTTGTGTGTATTCGGAATCCCGACAAAAGTACGCAGCAGTGACGGTACAGAACAAAATTCGTTCCTTTACGTAACTGTCGTAACTCTCCCTGTTCAAGTAAATAATTCACGTGATGAACTTAGAGTTGTTCGTCTTATGCCGGCATTAACAGAACCAATCAAGAATGACCTGGAACCGGACGATCCAAGACTTTTTAAAATGGACTACCTGGAGAAAAGTGGCAACAGAAAGCTGTTTCATATTGCTTCGTTGTCCTACTTAGGGATTGAAAATAACGACTTGTGCTTGACTGACTCCCGGCATGCATCTGTGTGGGAAGTTAAAGAACATGCTGTGTCCAGAAAAAAAGTGAGAAAGACTGCAAAATAGTCCTTCAGGCCAACTGTAAATACTATACTGTACTGTAAAGATAATGTTCATACTATAATTATTTATTTCTTGATCTAATTTATTGAGTGACAGCCAATAATTCCACTGTTAAAATGTATTTATTTGCTGTAATATATCGTTGTATTTTTCATGCAAACTGCATTGTTACTATTTTGTATTGTGGTATTTATTTTGAAATCGTCAAGTAGTGTCATCGATTTAAGTATGTTCGACTGTCACAAGTGCTTGTTGAAAGATAGAATTTTGTGAAAACTTGAAATTTTATGTAGCCATTGACATGAAAATGATCTTTATTACTTTTAAGTTGTACTTCATATATATAGTTGTTTTGGATGTATACGCCTACTTCTAACGGTGCGCAATGCAGTGTCTACTCTGGCTGGAGCCTAGGCTAAAGAAAACATATTGGTGTTATTTTACATTACTAAGATCTTGTTTCAATTTACATTATTGAAAATTTATATATTTTATTGGGGAATGCGGTACCGTATGAACCCACCCATTTGATAACAGTAATCGATCGATCATTTAGCACGTATCGGAGATTTTACTCGATCATTTTCTTCCTGAAGTTCATAGTCTTCATCACCCATAAATGACCCACGCTCTCGGGTTGGGACAGACAATATTATTTAAATATCGTGAAAAGTCTTTCTATATTTATACCAAGTATGACGCACATAGTAAAATTACGTGACTGATTGCAAACAAATGAAAGTGGATGTCAGCCTAATATGCAAAGACTTGAATGATATAAAAGTCTCATTGTTATTTATTGGCGTATATGCCAAAGGAGCTATAGAATGCGGATTCAATTGTCCCTCATTTTTCCCGCCCTCTGTCTAGAATTATGAAGTTATCTTAGACAAACAGTGCTTGTCCTAAAATGTAGAATGTATTAAAATTAGCACTGTTACATCATCTAATTTTGATCGAAACCACTTTCGTTGCGACTTTAATAATATTTATGGACACAATATATGAATAAATTTGATTATGTTTTGAATGTCTTGACAATATATCGCAACACGTCTTCGTAAGAGAATGAGATAATCACAATGTATTTACTTCATAATAAAAGTGAAAAAAGTCTCTGATAGACAAGAAGCTGTAAGGACAGGAATCTTTCCGATTCGGCATTGCTTTCCCAATTTATTACAACGCGAGTGAAGTGGTGGACAGAAGATTTTTATCCAAGACTGTAACCTGCGGTGCCGTCATTGGTGCGTCGAACGCTTTAGCCAACAGGCCGCCGCGCCCACTAAAAGTAGACGCACATCTGTAAAAGTACATAAATAACGACAGCCTTGCTACCAAATTAGAAAGAAGTCGCGCAACCGTCCATTAATTTGACGTGTTTCGACGTATCACGCCAGTATGCTCTTCAGTTACACAAACTGTAGATTGCACCGTAGAAGCATGTGATGTTGATAAATTCAAATAGGAAGATTTACAGATATTTTGGCCAATCTGGTATTGAAATGGAAAAAGTCGCAACCGCGGTTTCCGAACCGTGCGATAGTCGCCTTACTGCCACGGGTCTTACTGGAAGTTGGCCTATACGCGACACCTACTAAACATACACTCATTGCACGTTGCTATGTCATGACGGACAATGTCGCCATGACACGCTCTGAAACTGGGGCATGGCATGTACTGTTCATCAACCCGTCATGCTAGGAAACAAGGATGACATAAGTCAGCATGTTTACATGATTTGTTTTGATTTTTAAGTTGACCTCGTGATGTTCGTTAGCAATGAAAAAGGGAATTGGACCTTCCTCAAACATGAGCTTAACCAGGGAGAGTGCTTTTAAGGAAACGCTGTTTCCCTTATAGGAGAGACAGATCACAGTCACAGAGTACGAAAACAAAAGCAAAAGTCGTAATTACACGCATTTGCATTCACTTAGACTTTCCCAAGCCTGAAAATACCAAAACACTTTAATCAAAATGGCTTTGTTAAAAAGATAAATTCCAAAAATGATCACAAAAGTAAAACAAGCAAAACGAGTAACCGTCTAATAATAATAATAACAGCAGAGGCAATCTAGCTACGAATTCTACTTTACCATCTTCATCGCGATTCTTTGGCCGTGACAATAAATGAAAAATATAGGATAGAAAAGAGAACAACAATTCTACAAATTTAGTTTAAACATGAGTATTAGAATAAAGTATTAAAGAATATGCCTGTCATCATATTGAAATAACCTTAATTAAAAAATCATTCCGTTAAGAATATGATAAAACATACAGCGGCAAAAACTTTCAAACATGCAGCAGCTTGATCCAAATAATTGGCCTGCATACTTCATTCGCCACCACCAGCGCACCAGATGCATTCTATTTACTGAATCTTCTGCCAATATGCAAAATTGAATAACTTCTAGTTATGTGAAACCATCCGTTCTGACATACGTTTCAACCCTTATCGAATGTGTGATGATATTTGAACAAGCTTAATCCAAATTTTGAATTTGTCATCCACTAAAAATGAGAGCGAAAAACTATTATCAAAACGTTGAGCATACACCTCTTAAAAGCAATTACCAAATTTTCTGAAAATGGATTCTGCATAGAAATCAGGAGGTACAAGTTCGTCTTTTTATCGAATCAAGTATTTATGAACATCATTTTGCATTTTCTCTTGTACATAACTATCAAAAACAATTAATCTTCAAAAAGCAGAATTTCAAAATATTGAAATGACAAAAGTCAAAATTGAATTTACATTTCACGTCTTTTTATAATTAGGACGGGGTTAATGCCATTTTGAAGAATACCATTTTTACCATGATTACTCGAAAATTTATGTAAAGATTCACATTAAAAAAAAATCATGAGACTCTTTGCTACAAATCAATTAAATGCAAAAGGTTATCACAAAAAAGGACTGTTGTCATTAGCATCCGTGGTAGTGCAGATATCAGTATAATTTTTAATCTTAGGCCTGTGAATACATTTTTGGAACACGGAAGAAAAGGCTTTAAGTAGGCACATTTCTGTTTACAACAAAATGATAAAAGTTATTTTCACAACGTGAAGCTGATACTACTGAAGATACAATTGCTTCAAACCAGTCTGGTAAAATACATTTTATGAAATGTTACAACAAATCTCCAATCATGATAAATTGGTTCCATATAAAAATACAACTAAACAAACAAAACAACATGAATGAACGAGCAAAAAATAAGACTACAATGTGATAAAAATGGAAACTTAATCCTGAAAGAAAAAAAACAAAACTAGAAATAAAAACACGAATAATAAAAAAGCGTCATTTTCCGCTTGATGGCTTTCCTGGGGGAGGCGGAGGAGGAGGCAATTCCCCTCCTCTAGAGTCAGTTTTTAATGCTTTTGACACAGAGAATATGTTGTCTTTAGAGGTATCTACATTTTCAGGAGGTGGCAGAGGCGGTTGGGATGACGACGTGGGTAGAGGGGGTGGCATGGATGTCGGGTAGCCTGCACTTTGCATCTGCGAGAGAGAATACGGCTGAGCCATTATGCTAGATGTTTGATAGGGTGGATATTGAATCATCTGCGGTGATGAAACACCATAGCTGACATATGGGGTAGCATAATATGGTTGGCAATGAGGCACAGAAGTTGATGCAAGTGTTTTAGTTTTATCACCACCAGTCCATACTCGTTGTGTTGAATTGGTTGGTCGGGATCTAGATTGAGTTTTGTAATTTCGAGACTGTTTGCTTTGTTCTGAGTATGGGGTTGATGAATGACGTTCCTGATATCTTGGGTTCCTATTACCATGATTTCCTTGCCATGTGCTGTGTGACTTACGATATTTATTGTAATTATCATTTCTTTCATTGTTATCATATTCTCTTGTTCTGCTTTGCTCTGATATGTTGCCTTCTGAAGATGGTTTTCTTTGCCATGGCCTAAAAATAAAACATGTTATAGGCAATGTACAAAATAAAAAGAAAGCTAATTTAATTCTTTGTCGTAGAATTGAGACTCAAGTTGTGTTCGGAAATAAGAACTACAATAAAAGCACCCAAATCCTTGATTGCAAGGTGAGTCAAATTCCATATTTAACCCATACCAGTTCCTATTTGCAAATATAGTTTTTAATTTCAGACAGTGGAATGAGTCAATTTCAAGTCCTCAATAGCAAAGAGTTATTGGACTATGGACAAATCATTCAGTCATTATACAATTCATGACTCGCATCCAAGTACTTCCTAATACTAAAGGGCCTTTTGTTGAACTGTCTTGAGTCAGTTTGGAAAACTTTGGAATCTTGCACATCAGTAATCTTTTGAACTTTCACTTTATAGCATGTTCTTATCGACTTTTTAATGAGTAAATAGTCAAAAAATATGTAAGATAGCAATAACCACATTTTAATTTTTTTTTTGATAAGCTAAACTGCAATCATATCATTTGTGGCATTTAAACTGAAAAAGAGTCGTAACTTCTACTTTTTATAGTTGTGTGTTTATTAGGGTAATGAAGAGGTCATACAAGCTTCCGTTTTTATTATTAAAATTAATATTTTCACCAGAAATCATGTGATCAAAACATCCAATAGTTTATCTATATATCATTTGCTTCAGCTTTTTCACTTAAAAATAATCAAGCATATAGTGGCGTGCTTCAAGGTGTTGAACTCGAACTACTCACTTTTTGTATTTATCTTGAGAGGGATTTTGTTTATTTCCAGGACTTTTTCTATCTGAATTCCAAGCTGTAGAAATTGATATATTAATCATTAGTTCTACTGGAGTACAAATTATTTCTGTTTAGTATATACTGGGTAAAGCATTGTTCTATAATAGTTTTCTTTGTGGTTAATTATAAAATGACAGCAACTGATCATCATGGAAATAGAAATACAAATGTTCTTTTATAAAATAATTTTTGTTAATAAATCTTCCATTCCATTTTCAAAAATTTGCAAGTGGTGTTTGGTTAACTGTCCATTTTCAATCAAGTTAATACATCCCAGTAATTTGACGATTTTTACCAGTAACATTCCTGAATAATACTGGGCACTTCTGGCCGATAGAAAGAAATATAGCTCAAGTAACGAACTGCAGCTTGAGACGAGGATATTAACAAAACGAAGAATTAGGTATAGAAAAACAACAAATACATTCACTACCTTTACTACTAGAGACAGTTTTATTTGTGTTATTCTGCTTTGTGGAATGTGCAGTGCTGAAGGTTTTTTTGTGCAACTGATGGTCACCGTGCTTCAATTTTCCATCATCAGCATTCACTTTTTTGTTTTCGGACTTTGACGGACTTTGTACAAGATGATCCAGTTTCTTGATGCTGTCTGGTGTCTGCCGATTTACATAGTGAGGTGGGGAGGCAGCTGGTATACTTTCACCTGAGGATAGCACTATGGTCAATGAACAGGATTTATACGATTTACTCATTCATTCAAATAAACGACTGGAACAACAACCGATGTTACAGCTTCATCATGTGGTAAACCTCACTGATTGCATATCTAAAGCTCAGCTCAGAGCAAATGAGAATAACACAGGATATAACCACAATATACAGAAATTGCAACAAAATATAGAACAATGTTATCATGTTAGATTCAGTAGATCCACTCAATGAAGGGTGACACATATTTCTATTTGTCTAAACCATGGTTTCTCAAATTGGGCACTTTTCCTCCTTTGGGGGTCACGGATGGTCAGCTGGAGGTCACAAGTAAGGTGTCCATTAGATACCATTAGAGGTGAGCCCATTAATTTTGCTGCGATTCGTTTAATTCTTTGATAGTAACACATATATTTATTCTTTTGCTATCGTTTGTTGGTTTTGTAGTATTAAGCGCATGAAATAACTGACAGTAACGTGTTTAAAGCAATTAAGCAAAACTAGGGTTTTTTTTCTCTCTAAAAACCGGGATCATAAGTGTTGAGTGTGTTTGTAAGGCGCTATGGATTATGAAAGTTTGAGAATTACTGATCTAATTGAGTGATATATCTAAAAGGAAATTATTTAACCGGAAAATGGCAGTGTCAGATTATGTTCTTGATCCCCGCATCAGAGGTGTGCAACCTTTAATAGGGCCAGATACAAGTAACTGGGTGAAACCACGGTCCACACCTTCTTTAACATAGGCTTTCTAGTAGTTGCAGGCACAAAAATTTTGGTTATTGATCTTATGATATGCGTTGCTCACCTCATACAAGCTTGCTTCGGGCGTTGTAATGCATATGCATAAATTGGACACAGGTATTAGCTTTGCAATGCGAAAGAATTGGCATTACTTGCACGTTCCAATCAAAATTGACACTTCTCCGTGGGCCGCACAATTTCCCCCCCGTGTGCCACAGGTTGCACACCCCATGCTCTACATCGTACAAACAGTTAATAACTCACCATCGCTTGATAATGAGTGAGTAGGAGACTTGATATCTGGTGATCCAATTTGCGAAGAATGTTTGTGTGATTTCAACGCCAATTGCTTTTTCGTTTTAGGCCAAAGTATACCAACGTCTTCTCCCGAATATTTACCCTGGTGCTTTTCTGGTGATTTCTCTTCGTTTGCGTTTGACGATGTTTCCTCCTGTGATAAATAGTTAGAGAGATTGAACCGACGTGTAAAGTAGAAAATGTGATATATTAATATGATTAAAATATGTTTTCATATTTTCAACGGGGAGAATTTGGTCTCACACGTTTTTCCATTCATGCAGCAAGTCAGAAATATGTGAGAGCCACATAATTTTTGAAATTATTAGTCGATTAGTGGTCGCGTCTCGCGTGAGGATTTTCCGGGGTCGCCTGATGCGCACACAAGTGGATAGGATTTGGAAAGGAAAATTTGTGCTGGTCGGCAGGTACCGTAAAAGTGCCTAACTTCGGATTTTCAGCAATAACTCGACCATTCATTGTCCAAACTGTGTCAAAATTGTGGTGCTTTCATGCGATACCTAACTTTTCCAGCTAGTTGGCAGTTGACCTGCAGGTACACGAATCGTATTTTTGCCAGGATACGAAAAATCATGTTAATTAGTATCAGTGTAGCCGCTAGGTTATCGAATATTCGAAGCAAAGTTGCTTTATTTAGCGATAGGCCCTTGATTAGGTGTTTGACAAGTATGGTATTGATTGCAAGAAGATGTCTTGGGCCTTTTTTATGTATATATAGTAGTAAAGTAATCTTACTATTTCGAAGTATTGTACCATTCGTAAGCTTCCTTACAATACAACACATTTCATCAAGTCCGCCTTTGTTTCGGCAAAGAACCGTTATAATTCTGATATTGGGGTTTTTTACACCATGGTTTTCATTACAATGCCATGTGTTATCAAATCTTTCAGGGTTCCCCGTTTTGTCGGCGCATTGCTGGACTAGTACACTTGCATTCGATATACATGTTGTTTCCATTGAGGTAATTAAACTGATATACATTAGCCTACTGATTTTTGAAGTTGTTCAGCGTTTCTAGTTGTGGGATCGCGAGTATCTGTGGGCTTTGATTTTAGGAAAAATGGGGTCGCGAAAAAAAAGTTTGGGAACTACTGCACTAGGCTGGCCATTGGGCCCACAAATTAAAGTAAATCAAATTTCACAAACCTTTGAGATCCCCTTTTCTGCATAAGTATCTTCGTCTATAACTAATGATTCTTCACTTTCTCCTGACGTAAATCTACTAGCAGAAGTCGATGATGCCTCAGTTAGCAATGAAGCTGATCTGAAGTTGTGTGATGCCCGACGATTTGTTTCGATTTCTCTCCGAGGTTTTTCTGATTTACTTGTGGTGAATGAAGTCGTTGGTATGACATTTTCATTCAAAGATATGTTCATTGCTGGCATTCGTGCCGCTGTTCTTCTGGGTGGACTTTGATATAGCTCACTTTCTGGTGCAGAATCCGTTGCGGAATCTGATAAGCCTGTTATACCTGCCAGCACTTGAGGTTGTGACGAATTACTTGGGATACTGTCTTTACTCCAACGAGAAATCCTGTCATTTTCATGAACCGACGTTGTCACCGAGATATGTTCAGAGGATGTTGAAATAGAGACAGTCGAACTTTTTGAAGCAAAATTAGGAGAACCAGTTGATTCAGATTCTGATGGTGTCAGTGGTGAAAAGTTTCCTTGGTAAGGGGGTCCGTTATTTGAACCAGAAGATAAGCTTGACTTCAATGGGATATGAACTGTAAGAGGAGTGCTGTGAGATTGTGACAAACTATCCACTCTAGTTCTAGTCGAAGTATTCGCAATAACGGAAGTTGTAATCGGACATGTATTAATGGAACAGAAAACAGTTTGCACTGACTTTGTTGTGTTCGGACAAGCTGGCATCCCTGAAACTTGTATAATTGTCTGAGATAGCGTTGTTGGTACTTCAGGCAAGGCCTTCATCACATTTGTTTTCGATTTATAACCCTCTGGATACACAGGCTTTGAAATCTTGGGACTGTCTGATGTCATGTGATCATCATTTCGAGGAGTAGTCAAGGACGAAGGACTTCTTTTTACCTTCGATGCAGAAAAAGTTCGAGGTGACTTTGATGAGTAAACGCTGTTCGGAGATGAAACAGTTGGTGTTGATTGAAAATTTTCTGACATAGGAGCTTGAGATACTGCACATGATAGTGCAGACATCATCAAGGGACCGACAGACTGTCCTACGTTGTACACATTCGACGAACTCATTTTGGGAGTTGTGTGAATATGGGGGTATATATACTGATTGGTCGGAGTCACAGACATACCAGGTGTTGGAAAAATCCCCAAATGAGCACTTGGTGAAGCAAAACGAGCAGCCCCCAATGTCTGTAAATTTTGGTGCGTTAGGTAGGCGGCAGCAGCGGCATGTGGGGATAATGCCGCTGCATATGGAATGCCAATACTCATTGGATATGCCAGAGGACTGTAAGGTAATTGATAAAGAGATTGTTCATGGGATGGAGTCATTGCAACAGCATTTGGAGTCAATTGCAACAAACGTCTTTGCGTTTGCGGTGGGGTAACTGGTTGAAGAGGGAAGTTTTGTTGCCGGGGCTCCATCTTTACGTTTACTGTAGCGGGCGAGGGTTGCACACTTGTGGATTGAGGGCGGCTCACGGAAGGAGTACGTACACGACTATCCTGATGCGGTCGAGGTGTTACAGGACTATTCGTCTGTACTGTTGAAGCAGGCGTGTTTCTAACCGCTGGGGTTGCAACTTGTGATGCAGATTCCACATAGGGAGATGCGGAATTTTTAGTTTTATCAATTGTTATATGAGACGATTCTTTATAGACGAGGTTACTAATATTAAAATGAAGAGGATTCGATGACAATGTTTCCTTTGCAGTTGTATAAGGAAGTGATTGAGTGGAGGCTTGATGTAAATGGTTTGCGAATCTCTGTGGAGTGCCACTTGGTGGTGGAGTAATTGGTGACAACATAGACACGCTGTGACCATGGTGAGAATCAGGCTCAGTTTTTGGTAACTTGATAGGATGTGGAATATTAGGAGATTTGCCTAGTGTTGATTGTTCGTTATGAGGATGTTTTCTAGGTGGTGATAATTTTTTCACAGTTGTCGTTTTGTGTTTTTGAGCATTCAGTGTTGGTGAAGCGTCTTTCTTCTGGGGAGACTTGGTTTTCATCACATCTCTGTAGCTGTTCAGAACCTGAAAATTAGAAAATACTACGATAACAGACAGATATTTCTTTTTTTTTTTTCAATAAAATATTAATAAGCTACAAAATTATGCCCCTAAAGACAGGATAAACTCTACCAAATACAACATACTATACCTCTTGAACAATTGCCATTGCTTCAGGATTAAGAGTAGAGTCCTGATCTTTACTTGATTCGGATTGTTTCGAAGTGAGTGAGCTTGCTAAAGCATCTTTGGCCTTATCACTTGCAGAGAACGGTACAGGAAGACCGCCTTTGCCAAACCCCAGCATGGGTGAACTTTGCAAATGTCCTGGGGACAAAATTTCTGGAGTAGGTGGAGTTGGAAGTCCAGGAACCATCTTGGGAGCACCCCTTGGCATGGGAAGTGATAACGGAGAGTGAAACGGGGGATGTTTCAACCCAAGTAATCCATCATTAGAACGATCGTTTGCTTGAACTGTTATAGATTGACCAGCTTGTAGCTTGATGAGTCCATGGCTGTTGGGTGTGAACTTGTGACCTATATAAAACAAATATAAATGTATCGGCGCTCCAGAAGTGTGTGTACCAATATGTAAGGTAACTTATTTTGTTTGCCTACTTTACATCAAGCTGTCTATGGGCAGGGGGTATATTCACTTGGCTAACACAGACAATCCCAGAACTCGTTATAGAACTAAAATAAGAAAAATCAGAATAATATTATGACCTAACTCTAACCTGGTACACACACTACGAGAGTAATGTTAAATGATTTTATGTTGCTGGCATTAATTCATATATTCTCCATATACATACCATTTGAATTATTTGTTGGATCAAATGGTTGTTGTTCGAGTGCATTCATGACATCACGAAGCAACATATCAACATGAGTCATATTCTGTTTTCCAGGTAAACTTTCTGGTGTTGATATTGTGGCAAAATGGTAAGGTGAATTTATTTCTTGTGGCCGTCCTCGTAACTCAAACTAAAATACAGAAAGGGCTGTTCACAAATATATTTTTTCAGAAACATAAGGACACTCATATGATGGAAATATTTTGGATATATATAAGTAATCGATTTTACAGTTACTAAATCATTTAAAAAATTCAGTAAATTTCTAAATATCACTTTAAGGAAAATATTAAATATGGCTTTGCATTGAACAACGGTACAAGGAGCTAATACAAAAAGAATCAAATAGTAGGACATACACATGTGAATAATTTGTTACTACATATTACCCTTCATTTCAGTTACCAAAATTTAAAGTACTACCGTATATACAAGCAAGAATCTGCATATAGTGATTGCGGCTGAAAATGTTTAATGAATTTAATTTGAATCAATACTAAAACCCAAACTGTCTGATAAATCACCATTTTCCTGTTAAGTTCCCTCAAATTAAAATTTGGCTAATATCCCGAAAATATTCAAATTATGACAATTAGAATTTTATAATCCAGGGCTAGATTATGCAAATCCAGTTAATTAGTCGGACTCGGGTCGGGGCTGCAAATCCAGCTAATACCCACGGGCCCGGGTCGGGCTGGAATTTTTGGGCCTTACCTCTAGTTGTCAGACACATGAGCGCTTGCGTCTTTACGCTATGACAGCAACAACAGTCTGTGATTGGTTGTCATACATGTGACCGCTTACGTGTTTACGCTATGACAGGATTTTGAGACACTTCTTATTACCATAATATATTATTAATAAAAGGAAAACATAACAATAATAATGGTTTTATTTCCATTAATTCACGTCTGCAACCAATCGCTGTGACAGGTGCGTAAGCCGTGTTACGGTTTGTAGGGTTGGCTTGTATGCAGGGATATATTGTAAATATCAGTAGCTGCCTTGTTCAAAGTGAGAGGTGTGAATATAAGTTCAATTGTATTTTTAAATATCATACTTTTCTTTGCTATTCTTACGAAATAAAAATAACCATAATCTGATTGAAAAAAGAAAATAATGAATATATAATAGAACTCACTAATTTTCTGTTTTCTTCTTCCACGAGTTGTAGACTTGTATGAACTTGAAACAAATGTGCTTGTAAATTGTGATTCCTTGCTCTCTCAGCACTGATCAAATTGTAGATTTCACCAGGATTTTTAGCAGAGACCTGTAACTAAGAAGAGAATATCTCTCAATAAAAAAATAATAAAATCCCTCAATATAACACGAGGGAGAGTATGTCAGTTAAAATTTGAGAAACTAATAATTCCTCCATACTTTGAATATACTCAATTGTACTTTTAAAGATATTTTGTAAATCTCAATAGTGAGGAATTACAGGATTACCTCCAAAAAAAAAAACATTCGAAATGGACGGTTTCGTTTTTTTTTTTGGGGGGGGAGGGGGGTCACCTTGTACTTGATGTACCTGATGGGTGGGTATCAAAATATTCTTTCTGCAACCCTTTACAATTTGGCACCACTGAAAAGGATGGAAAAAATAAGAAATCTTCTTATTTTTCAATTTACAGTGGCCTAGCGGTTAAAGCGGCCTAGCGGTTAGACTTAACTGTGTTGGCATCGCAGATTATATATCTCAGATTCAAATCCCATGCCCACCAGAGTGTAATAAATTGGGTAGGCAGTGCCGACCCAAAAAGATTCAAATGTTTCCAGATAATAGTAACTCCTTAGATATCAGGCTGCTTGTTCGGAGTGAAAAAATTTCTATAGTTTAATTTTTCGCCAATTCCTACCAATGCAAAAAAGAGAACTCAAAATGGGATTATTAGACTTGTGATATTATTTAATTCCGCAAATATGTTGTACGCATACCTCATTCATATGATGTTTAACTAACAATTTATTTTCCTCTGCAAGCTCTTGTACATCATTGTGAATAGAAATAGCTGTTTCTCTAAGAAGATCGTTTTGTTTTTGTTCCTCATCGAGGTGTTTCTTCAGTTTTTGTTTGAATTCAGGACTTGTTGAAGCATGCATCAATTGCAGATAATTCATTTTCCATTTTTCTGTGAAATACAATTTTAACGATATTGCATAGGAGTGACTTTCTCAAAATTAAACTATTATCCATGAAATGATGCGAAATAAAACCTCTCGATTTAATAATGGAAATTTTCATCATATTTATATTGGGGAAGACTGGCATATGGGGCATGCTCCTCTAAATGAGTTTCTTTGAAAATGTGACATGCCTAAATAGAATATTCAAATCTTTTGCAACCAGAATCAAACACTCATGCAGTTATCTGATCAAAATGTAAAGTTTGTCACTGTGCGAAAATAACAAATATTTTGTCATATGAAGCAATAAATTTTATATTTTAAAATAAATGGGTGTCACTGCTCAATAATCAGTTTTGATTTTTTCAGGTCGGAAGGTTATGAGGAATCTTTGGAATTCATTTACAATTAAATACCCAACCTCATACCATTTTAAAAAGAACTCTGGCTCTGACTCAAGATTGATGAAACTTCTACTCTCGACTAGGGCTGAACATTTCGAATCAAATAGTAGATTATTCGAATCGGTTTAGATTTAGAGTAAAACTTTGAATCGCTGCCATCTTTTTTTTTTCTTTCCGCCAATGGTCGATGTGAATTCCTCAATTTTTTTTTTATAAAAGTCCTATTTTTTCAACGCAATCAGACATAACTAATTTCTGCAAGTATATGGTACAATTATAAACAAGAGAGGTATGCTAAAATGAAACGCTCAGCAATCTGACTGAGTGATGTATTCTATGTTTTCAGTAGTTCATTTGGTGGCAGGACCAGTTATAATAAAAAAAAGTCGCATACAATTATATATCTCTCAAGCATTCAAGATTAGATTCTGAAATCATCAGGTTTTCGAAAATGTCCAGCCCTACTCCCGACTCCACATCCCTGTTTTTGTCACCTTCTATTATTTCTTCAATTTACAATCTCCAATTGATACAGCCCCATAGTGAAATTTCCCAAAATACACAAACAAACTTTGTTACTTCATTAATAATCACATTGTCACAAACAATGCTGCATTATAGTCACAATTATATACATTAAGACTCACCAAACATCAAATCCAAGGCACACGATTGAGTTTGTTTCAAGACAGGTATTGATAAATCACAATCTGATGTAACAATAGGTTTACTTAGTAAGGACAAGTTCGCAACTTCACATGATTCTAAAAAAGGAAGGCAAAACACAATTGAATCGTTAGGAAATCATAATGACAGAAGTTAACACACGCCAATGGGGCAAAGACTGCCATTTCGGAGGTCAATTCGCAAGCTTGATGCGGATCAAAAATTACAAAAAGTACTTCATAAGAGTACTGTATATCGTGGATGTTCCAAAGCATTCAGATATTCTGAAAAATATGAAATAAAAATAGAAAACTGGTCAAATTATTATTTTTTCATCATAACCTCAAACATGATTGGAATATGAA
Organism: Styela clava; assembly: GCF_964204865.1. Taxonomy (NCBI): domain Eukaryota; kingdom Metazoa; phylum Chordata; class Ascidiacea; order Stolidobranchia; family Styelidae; genus Styela; species Styela clava. The sequence goes on along the minus strand of NC_135251.1, from coordinate 16,708,664 downwards.
CTTCTGTGTGTTCTTTGTTGAATATGACCGAATCAGGAGTATTTTTGATATTTTATATTGATAATATTTATTTTAGAGCATATTAGAGATAGAAAATTATTTGATTTTGGCTATCCCTTCTTCATATAATTATAAAGAACCGTTTCCAGAAATAAGCTGGCGAGACATGGAAAAACAAAAGTATGTTTCATTATAAGTATAACAGGATATAATTTTTTTTATGATGCTTATTCACATCTTCTGCTCCCAACAAGGAGCTATACGAGAAGCTACTTATATGTAAAGATATTTGAGGAGCTACAACTTTTGACAAACCAGAATTTTTTTGGTTTTTCAACACACATTCTTTCAAAATAATCCCAATTCTGAGCTTCGTAGCATTCGTAGACGTAACATATGTAGGTACTAGGAAGAACAAATCGTACTAAAATTTACGTTCGATTCTCATTTCAATGTGAATTACTTTTATTATATTTAATTACGATACGACCAATCAAGTTCCATGTGCTGGCAGACCGCAGTATGTTTACACATTTTCAAAAATTGCACATCTCAAAAAAAAATATCAATATCATGATTTGAAGTGAGAAAAAAAACATGTGTTGCTTCTTAGAGTCGCTAAATTTAGGTACAATATTGATTTCTAACATCACATTTTCAGGGGATCATATCACAGAAAAGCTAGTTTCATCGCCATTAGCCTTCACCAAGAAGTCATAAAGATTTCACATAAATTATGCATGGAAAAATATGTGTATATTCAAAAACTCCATCCATCTGATAGGTGTGCAACCCAAAATTAACCTTCGAATGAATTTGAAATTTTATACAGGGCTATACATGACCTTTCTAAAAAAACATTTACAGACTTGATTAAGCATCAAAAATATAAAATAATGAATCGCAAATCAATTATTTTTGTAAATTTCTCAAACAAGATGGAAGAGAGATAATTATAATATTGTAGACCAAAATACAGTCATCATAACAACATAAATAGAAGAATTTTTTTTTTTTATGTTATAGACAGGAAAGATGATCAACAATAAGATCATAAAGTCAACTCCCCCCATATTCACTTTTAAGTTCAAGATTCACCCAATAACAACTAACAAGACAACACTAATATAAAATGGTTAAATATTGACATGGTTAAAAGTCATAACAAATTAATAAATAATATGAGAAGACTTTGATTCTTACCTGGTGAGGCAGATAGCGTTTTAGCATGCAGAAGATTAAGTGTTGCATGAAGTTGGTTACGACTCAACGTTTCTGTAATTGCGCTAGCTCCTTCCAATTTTCCTTTTTGAGATTTCCGCTTCCTTCTAGGAGGACTAGGAGACGAAGCTGGGCGATTTCTCTGAAATTTAATTTATAAAAATGAATAGATTTTATAAAGAAAGAGAACCTTAAATAATAAAGTATGTATAAGGCCGTGAATTACCGTATTTCCTCCTTGAAAAAAGCAAAGTCATTTATACTCACTCAAGAGTGAGGGAAACTCGTCTCTGAGCACAAGAGACAAATATGACACGAGAGAAAAAATGTTTATAACAGGATGTTAAACGAACACAATTTTAAAGGAGACTACGAGACAGAAATCATCTCTACTAATATCTACTGAACTAATACATTAAACCAGGGGTGTGCAACCATTTATACAGGAGGGCCAGATACGAATAACTAGATGAAAACCGCGGGACGCACTCTTATTTTACATAGGCTTTCTAGTAGTTGCATGTACAAAAGTTTTGATTATCGATTTTATGACATGCGTTGTTCGCTTCGCACAAGCTAGCTATTAGGGCATTGTAACGTCATAGACATAGGCATCGATAATAAATTGGACTCGGGCATAGGCTTTGCAACGCAAAGGGAATTACTCGCACGTTCCAGATTAAACTAATTAAGAACTCGTTTCCCGGGTCACACAATTTTCCCTTGTGGGCCGCATTTAGCCCGAGGGCTGCAGTGCCCACCCCTGCATTAAACAAATATCAGACCTTTAGAGGTACACGGTTGCTTTTTCTTCTGCTTCTATCATTGTTTAGTTCTATGTTGATTGTACTATTTTGTTTTGCCTGTAGATATATTATGTTTTATATTATTCGAAATATTACCAACAACTATGCAAATGTTCTCATTAATACCATCAGAAAGTTACTGCATTCAGAACTTCATATAAGCGAAAAGCTTATTAGAAATGTGAAAAATATTTTAAATTTACATATAGTAAAACTTTATACATAATGGAGCTTAGGACAACAAAACAATAATCCATTTAAATCATATCGAGGCTCAAAATAAATGTGTCCCTTTGTGCATATATTTCATTCAGGATGAATTCATCAATATATCTATGTCAAGCATCTGGCTATGAAATATTATGTAATGCATTGATAAAAAAATAAGTTGAATTACACAAAGATTATATTTGGGCCATTTTTGATTCGAAGGTTGGCACATCATTAGGGCTGCATGGTTTTGCCAGTTAGAATATCATCAGAGATAAATATATGCAAGGATTGCTGGACTCGTCAATTTCGCAGGGTGGTTCATATGATCAACCGCTGTTCAGATACGGCTTCCTACACTATCCAAAACCAAGATTCTGTGATAAAACATACCCTTCTGGAACCAGATGAATTATCAGCAACCACTGAATTCATATCCTTCTCTTGCAGAAGTTTTGGTTTCTTGGAAGCTCTTTTATTTTTAGCAGAAGAACGTTTTTTATTTCCAGCATGTGCTACATAATCAGCATCAGATTCCTCATCGCTTGATAATTCGATTTTCGAAGCCAAAGCAAGAGCATCGATATCATTGTCTTCAAGTTCGACATCTTGATCAGATATCTCGCTAATCTCAACATCATCAATGTCAAAATCTTCATCTTCACTTGAAGAAATATCGGAAGAAATTTTTCGCGATTTTTTCTTTGTGTGTTTCTTTGTAGCTTTATTTGAGGTTTTACTAGCAGCTAAAGGTGGATTGCCTTTTTGTCTTTTGTTGGAATTTGAATGAGATAAGTTATTGATGATGGGTGTACCAACTCGAGATGGTTGGTTCGATGAATCACTCATTGTGGATGTAGGTGACGCTCTGTTACTATCGTTCTACAGATAAAAAAAAAGTAAAGGCAATTAAGAAAAAAATTGACGGTAACGAACAAATTAAAATTTCTAGGTATGAATAGGGAAAATACATACTTTTCGATGACCATTGCATTTTAGATCACTGACAGAGAGGTGCTTTGCAAGTTGTAGAACTCCATTAGGATAAGCATCTGAAAAAAAATATTCAGTTAATTTACATTTTTCAAATCATATCAAAAACAAATAAGCATAACAGAATCAATAAAAAACATAAAATGACATACCAAGCTTTTCATTCTTCGATTTTCCATCAAAATTGACATATCTTGCTGCACGATACTGCAAAAAAATATGCAAAAAGTTACAACAAATATGGTTGTTTGACAACAGCACTTTGACAACTTTTGATTAAAAGCAATTCCGCAAACAGTCGTATATCATTTGAAATAGAATTTGAATATTATTATTCATATAATATAACTTATGTGAAAAAAAAAATTGAAAGGAAGGCGAGCTGCACAATGCTGCACTGCTATGTTTGCTCACACCACAGATATTAGAATACTGATAAAATTGGGCATAATATAAAGATTTTAAGAATTTTCCTGATTCTTGAGTCCCACCTCTTATCTATTACAAACATAGCATTACCCAAATTTGTAGTAAATATGATCTCAGTTTTCTTCGATAAAAACAAGCAGTAATATTGGAAAATATATAAGAGCAGTGCAAATATGTTTTATAGGAACTCATGGTCATTCCACAGGCCAACATTTATAACAGAACAACTCTCACGCTTAAATTTTCATTTTACCATTTTTGCCGCTGGACTATTTTCTTTTGATCTCCTTTGTTCCATTTCAAGTTCCTCTTTCAATTTTGGATCTTTCTGAGCATTGAAATATCTTTCTAACATTGTTCTATCCACAATCTGGGAAAATACAAAAAGACAAAACAAATGATGTGAATATGATAGCTTCGACGACACAATAAATGCCAAAGTGTTTGGTCTTATTGTTGTTAGTGGGTATCAGGTGAACAGTGAGAAAGACATTCTTGCAAGTAGTTTTAATTGTAACCTTGCTTGTTCTATGATTTGAAACTAGCATCATACATGAACTGCAGCAAAATTTTAGTTCAACTTCTGCATACGATAAATAACTTTAATCAAAGGTCAAATATTATGAGTTAAGAGATCGAAATTCCATCTATATGCCACACTTGATCAATGAATCGATCAGATCTTATTCATAACAGAAGAGCTACGTACAAATTAATACTCATAACTATACAGCATGTGGCTTTGTATCATTCAAATTGAAGGGGGGGTAGTAATAAAGCTAAAATAGCTAACACAACAAAACCATGGTCCGCTCATGATAACTGGATACAAAGGGATGGTCTTTGTTTTTATAGGAGATTTTTATAGTTCATGTTAAAAAAAACTTATTTTATAACCTGGACTAATGGACTAATTTTCAAACAAAATATTTGTTCGATTTCATCTTTCCCGCCTTTTTTTTGGATATTTACATTCCAAAACTTCTCATTTATTCCATTATGGTTAGCTAGTTATTTTTAAAGAGGGGCGCGAGACTTCACAAATTCTAAAAAGGGGGCGTGGCCTAAAAAGTTTGAGAACCACTGTTCAAGAGAAAACATCACTTTTGTGAAGAGCAATAGATTATTGAAACGTTTTGGTACAATCATATACAAACAAAACTTCAATTGTTGGATGGGTTCAATTAAGAAATTGATGGTACTATGGATAAGTGAATATAAAACAAAAATTGACATACCTGTAAATAATATGTGACAGGATTAGGAGTCCATGATACAGATCCCCGTAGTGGAGATAACTCTGAAACCCTCAAAATTGTGCCAATATCTGGAAAGTGGATTGTATTGAATGATAAAGTAAGAGAACACTTGTATTGTTTTAAACAATGTAGGAGCGAAGCCTTAGATATGATTACGGTATTAAACTATAACCATGACAAAAAAGACAAGTGTCAGAATTACATTGCTGGCAGATGTTTCCATCGCACCAAAAAGGAAGCAATAATATATAGTACTCCTACAATATTCTAAATTATAATCTAAAGCAGCGTTTCATAACTTTTCGGGCCAAGAACCCATGCTTGTGAATTTTATTTTAGGCGAACCCCCATCCTATGTCGTACCAATTTCTGGGCCTAACCAACGCGGAAGGATAATGTTTCCTTTGATGAAAAAAAACTCATGAAAGTCTAAATCAATACATACTAACGTTAAATACTGGTAAGCTAATGACAATTTGGAAAGAATATGATCTATTTGTATATGTTTCAGACTCTTTTCATTTGGTTGCGAATCCCTGTGCAGTCTTCGCGGACCCCAGTTTGGGAAACCCTGATCTGGATCAAATAAATCATCAACAAACGAATGAATAAACAAGTTTTACTTGTAATATGATTCATCAAGATATAATCTAAGTAACCGAATTGAGGTAAAATTAGTTGTAACGAAACTTTGAAACTAAGATTACACAAAGTTGATGATTTATTCAAATTTCGCATGACAAACACACATTCTATGTTGGATAATGAGAAAACTTTGGAGTATAAATAATTATTTCATATACATAAGGTCTGATAGGTATAGAAAAAAATGCAGACAAAAAACAAAGAAATAAAAAAGTATTTTCCAGCTGTTATTTTTTTTGCAAATTGTGTTTTGTGAATTGCTTTACTATAATTCAGAACCAAGGACAGTTGTACTCGCACCACCTAGAATATTGGAACCAAATCACCAAAAATGTTCCATTTCATTTTATATGTAAATATACCTACTATAATGGGACAATGCAATTGATAGATAGTCTTGGCAAATTACAAGGCAAAAATAAATATAAAAGCCACTGTAACGTGACAAGGCTGCAGTATCATTACAACAAATAATTGTACCATGAGGTACCAGTGCGGTCATACTGTAACGTGATATTATAATCTGGCTTATCATAAGGACCACCAGATTTATTTGAGCCCATTATTACCAGAAAGATGTTTTATTATATTTAATCACTGTACACTATACAGTATACAATACTAAGTATCTGAAAGAAACTAGATATAAAATTGCATATAAGAAGAGGATAATTTTGACAAAGCGTCAAATTATATAGTCTGGTGAAGCAGAAAGTCAAATTGCATATTACAATATAATCATTTAAATAAAGTATAAATTATATGTCTCTTCCAACTGATATTTCACCCATTTATTGAGTTTTTGAAGTTTGGCAAAATAACACAAAAATATTCAACTATGTTACAATGGTGACAAATATTGGCTACAGTAGCCTGATGTTTAGCATTTGAATTTACACTACAGATTCTAGTCTCCTATTTCCCGTATTTTATTACATGGTACTTTTATGTGCCTTTCTCTCCAAACAAGGTTCTATACAAGAAGCCACTGCTTGGTATGGAGCTACTATAATTTGGGAAATGGGGAAGAACAAGAATCTTTCCTGTTTGCCAATGACTATCCAATTTATTACACACTGGGTGAGGTGGCGGGCATGAGGACCATTACGCATCCGCACTATCAAATAAAATTACCATATATCCTCACATATAAGTCGACCCCTAAAAACATGTGTGCAGGAATGCTCTTATCATGAGAACTTGGCACATATAAGCCGACTCTTTAGTCCGATCAGGGTTATGTGTGTATAAGCCGAATTTTAAGTGCGATCTGAGTTATGCGTGTATAAGCAGACCCCTTAGTTTGGCAAATTTTTTAAAGTTTTAAACTCGGCTTATATGCGAGGATATATGGTGTATAAGAGACTTGCAGCAAAAGTTTTTGAGCAATTTTCAAGAACATTCTGGTCTGAGGGTGAAAAACAACTGAAAAGTAGGTTTGAAACCTTGTGGCATTATCTCGTCAATACAAAATACAAACCTGATAAATTTCTATCAGTTATTCGAAAATTCACAGGAGCAAAAGCTTTAGAGGAAACAATCCGAGCACCTTCTTTCAAATTTTGAAATCGAAGTTTGAGTTGATGATCTACTTCTGGCCCAAATGCATAATTGTTGACAAAAATAACACTGAAAATATACGATATCGTAATGGTTAAACATATCATACTATGCCGCAAAATTCATCACATAAAGCCAATAAGAATTATCAGATCTACTTTCATACATTTTATAATAAAATTATTTCTTTACAAAGACTCGCCAAGCATAAAAACAACCTAGGTAATGTGGAATCTTGGAAATATTTTTTTGCATCGATTAGATCTACAATGATTTTTAAAATACAATTTCGAATGCCATCTTAAATACTAAAATATAGATAGGCTATGTATTCTGAAATTTAGGTACGAAAAGCATCACATCATTTTTCAAAAATTGATTATTCCTATAGCCGAAATGGCTAAACTAAGCTTAATACCCAGATTCTGTTTTATTTGTTGATAAAATCTGTTTTAAGGATTCTGTTGTATGTATAAAAGATATTATTTGACAGGAACTAATTCTAACTAACTAACTAAGTGTATGTACCAATATGAATGTTTATTGTTTACGTCTTTTTTATATTTTGTTTCGCTGTGAGGGTCATCAGTGCATATCATAATAAACTTTGCGTATATTATACCTAAGCCAAGTAGTATAACTAGATATGCCCCAATCACTTGGGATAAACCAAATTCCCCCTTTTTTTTTATAATTTGATTCCTATAGATAAATGAAGAATTCTTTCGAATAAAAATTTTACTTAATACTATCGAAGTTAATTAAAAAATCTGTTATCTTCGTAGCCAAATCATAATGTAAGTTTAATTTGGGCTAATTTTTTATCCGTATCATAACTTCATTACTGAACAAATTTATTTAAATCCAACTATAATATAGGGGTGAATACCCAATATTGATTTGATTAAACTAAGCCTAGATTTTTTTACATCGACTCCTTAATTTTGATTCCATGAAAGTTAAAAAAACAACTACCTTTAGTAGCTTTTATCCTAAACTTAATTTGAATTGCACAGAGCTCCATTTAACAGAAGTTTATTAAACAGCCATAATTCACAGGGGCAAGTTCACAAAGAAGCAGTCATAGCAACAAAACATATTATTTTCAAATACGTTTTTTCAGAAAAAATACTTAACGACAATTTAGACTCACGTAGCCGTCGATATTTTTTCCCTCCAGTCATCAGATAGAAAATCAGCTTCCGATATTTTATATGGTCGATAAGTTTTCCCATACCATTTCATCCATCTACGAAAATTTCTTTCCATGGTCTGAAATAAATAAATATTTGATTTATATGATACAGAATGGGAAATAAAAGATAATACTACCCAATGCACCTGAGTGTTTATTTGAAAAGCTGGAAATCAAGTAAGCTACATAATGTTGCCACACAGTTACTGTCCTTATTATTGCGAAAAACACCAACAACTGAGTCTAGAAATTTGTCAACATCGAGATGTTTGTTTTTTGTAAGTGGGCGGGTTTATTACAAAATCATATACATATCATGCTTTTGCCACACAAAAAAAATAATTATAAGTCTATAATACTATATATTAGAGTGAAGATTTCAATATAATGTCTATATTATTAGCCATCAACCACATCAAAAAAACAGACAATAGATGAAATGTCAGTGTGGTTGAAAACACATTCTACCACTGGTTTGTTTGTTGATTGTGATAGTGCTGAGTTTGTATAGTGAAGCCGTTGTTATACTTCATAAAGCTTCAAAAACAGTTACCTTATTACATAAAGAAAACCAGAATGACAACAGCGGGTAGGTACAACAATACGTTACGCAGCGCACTTTCACAACATAAACATCGATTGATTAGTCAGAGGCTCACGGTATAGCCTGCTGTATTGCAATGAATTATTATGATGACATGACATGGTAAGCAATGCTGTTGGCAAACAGGACGCTCAACGTGTGTCTCATGTCATTAATCTTCGTGGCTATACCATTTGAGAAATGACTAATGGACAATAGTTTTTTCATATGATAAATGAGGATTTCATAATACAATGATTGTTTGCGTAAATTTCAAATTAAAATAGCATACTATAATATGTTGACTGTTGATAATTGATATTTAAAATCATTTCAATAAATATACAAGTACATATATTATGGCACATCTTCAAATGTATTAATATAATACAACTATTTATTCGAAACAGTTCAACTGCAAATTGGGTTGCAGTTCAGGATATATTAAGATATCTTTTATTAAATGCAATGCAAGAGCTAGCAACTGGATTGAGATAAGGTTTGAAATTACTTGTTGCATGATTGGTCTTGCAGTGATATTTACAAGAGATAATTGCAGAATTAAGATGGATTAGTCGTCAAAATTCACCTAATTGAAAGTTATAGAAAAATGTCTGCTTGAATGAAAATTATCTGAATTTTGCTTTAACATCTTAAATTATAGTTCATAAAATTTGACATTATTTTGCAAAATCTAAATAAAATTACGAAAATCATAATTCAATGAGCTGTGCAATAAAGTTTAATAAAGCAGCATCCTCACGGCCAAAATGTGGACATTTCTAACACATATTTATAGGAAAGTAGGCATTTTCTATGATCAACTAATTTGAAGCTTAATACTTCCATGTAAATAAAATTTATTGTTGTGTTTTGGATTAGATGTAACACATGTTTAAAACGGGGTTTCTTAACCAGGAGTGCATGCACACATCCCTGAGGAGTGCAAGAACTGTTCTAATGGGTACATCAAATCATCAAATATAAAGGCTATCATAACCAGAGCATAGTGGAAATAACAGCACAAAAGTGAGCCTTCTGCTTTATCTGAGACAATGTAAATATAGACTTATATGTAACTGTAATTTGATTATTATGATATTGATATACAAAAATAGTATTATTTTTTAACAATCATGGAATAGCAGTGCAAGAAACAGTTGGTGATTTTAAAGGCTGTAGGAGAAATAAAAGGTGATGCACCACTGGATTAGAAGTAAGAAAATAAGATGTAAATCAAGGTAATATGAAAGATTTGAAAAAAAAATTATGACACAAATGTTACCAAGCCTTATTCATAGATCATACAGATATAAGTAAACCTGAGAATAATTGCAACATGCCAATGAATTGAAGCACACTATCAATCAATATATTTTTCAACTTCCTTCATACGACCTACTACGCTATGATGAGAGTGAATGTATTGATCAATATTTCACTACGCACCATGCAACTTACGCATAGTAAGGAAATCAGACGGTCAAAATGCAGCTAATTTAACGTTAAATGAAACGAAATGCTGCACATTGGCTTCAGGCTTAGTAATATGAGGTGATATAACATTTTTCATTGAATCTATTACATTTCTACAAATATGCAGAAATAATATATACATATTGATTTTTTTAGAAAAATTCGGAAATTTTTAATGGCAAGCAATGGTCTAATAATGATATATTATGCTTTGTATCTAAAAAATTATATCTCAAAGAAAAGGCATAGGCTATAATAAAATTTGCAAATTTTCAAGCATGCAACTTAGTTTATCGAAAATATATTTAGCATTTACTTCTTTATAAAATACGATCTAGTACATATCTTTTGACAGATAGTCAGATAATTCGTTCCCAAACAACAATTTGAGTGAATACATAATTATTACTCCTACTTGAGCTAATTGAAAAGAGGTCAGGCATGCAAAAACATTTCAATTCAGCGAAACAATTTGTTTGGTCTTAAAATAGATGCCATGCTATCAAACAGATAAGACAAATTATTGCATGCAATAATGCATTATGCAGCTTACGGTATGCATTTTTCAAATAAAATTTCAAATAAAATGTATTTCAACAGTCAATCCTGCTTTTGTCCAGACAGTATTACAACGAGTATTTATTAATATTAAAATATATAATTTTCATTCGATTAGTCTGGCGTATAATTGCATTTATAAATCCACAAAATGAGCCAAGTCATGTACCTTTGACTTAGTGAGACCAAAGAAGATTTAAATGGAATTCAAAGATAAACATTGTAAATACAATGAGATTATCAATACTTTGTACGAAGGCAAGCATCTGTGGTTGTTCTAAAAATTCGGTGCTCAATTTACTGTTAAATAGTTTTTAATCAAAAACAGAGAATAGACAAACCAGATTGCTTCCAAATGGCACTATAAAATGCATATGCACATTTTTTCATGAAAAAACCAACTAGTATTTGCACAGGAAACTCATGGTTAACCTCTATATTGCAACGATACTACAAATTCATGCAGGGGACTCAAAGTTTCTTGTCTACTGACATCTTCAAGTCTTGATTTCTATGTATGGTAAATTAGCAATCAAATACATATACCCTATACATACTTTAGTGATAAAAATATACAGAATTATGATTTACTTCATCCATAAATTGTACACAATACTAATATCTAATAATCTCTAATAGGCTTTATCAGAATAGGTTTTACTTACAACTGCATATTGAGCAGGAAGAGGAGCTTTCTCTACTCCATAACACATTTTGCATGGTGTTGAAGAAGCAACTTGAAGAACAACTTGTCCAACACCTGAAATGCAGATCAAATATTATGAATTGAAATTTGAAAATTAATTTCTTAAGTTAATATATCAAAATCATCTATTTCGATATAGGAATATGATACACAAGGTCAAAATCTTGATGGAATTATGATAGTTTTGAAATACAAAATGTTCATTTTATAAATAGACATGCACACAGAAATATTATTGTTACTAAATTTTGAATCACATTCAATATGAACCAGAGCTTGGAATTAAAAATGAAGAAAGATCCACTACATTTTCAAAATAAACCTGATCAGATCTGATAAAATATAATATTCATAATAAATCGTTAAATAATAAATAATTAGCTAATTTTCATGTTTTTTCTGTGGCCTAAACCAAACTGAAACAGCCCATTTTTATGATATAGTAGTGGTTTATGTGGAAAGAGAAAAGTCCAATTTCTCAAACCAGCAAGCAAATATGGTAATAAGCCTTTGGTCATATAATTAACCACTACAAGCTACCATATGTTTTATTGTCAGGCCTTGACAACAATACATGGCATTTATGGCAAGCTGTTTGGATTGTGCTGTGGTTACTAAAATGTCTTTGAGTAACATTTAGGCTTGAGAATGCATGAAAACTGTGCTCTACAACCGTACTTCCCAACATGTTAAATTTATTTTCTAGTATTTTATTGTTTATTCAATATTTAATAATAATGTTAGTTACTGAATAATAATAATATTTATATATAAAAGTAACTAACACGTCGATTTTGCTATGCTCAAGCAAAGACGCGCAACAATTCAATTTCAATAACTCCGCTGATGGCAAACAGCCTTCTCATTGGCACATAAGTAATTTCAGGTGAAATAAATGTTACGTAAAAATGATTGTTTTGTATTAGTAATTTAAAGTTAGTTTTTGATCATATTCTTAGGTCACAAGATTTTAGCAAATTTATTTCCTATAAATTTGGGTTGTTTAACAAAACGGTTGGGAACTTGGGAACCACTGCTTTACAAGACTTACTGGAAAAAAGTTTAACTCATTGTTTTATCTCAATATACCATACTGCAGCAAATTCATATTTTATATAAAATTCAGCATATAATATGACAGTGGTGCAAAATGGATCACTTCAGATTATTTGTGACAAAATCTAATTTATGAGAGCCGTAAAACATTTTTTGTGCAATCAGGAACACACAAAGATTTTTCTTTTGCAGGCATTCAAATGACATTAGAACAACGCTCCAACATAGTATCTTATCTCCCCTATTTCCCCTCTACAGAGACATTGTTTGCAATCCAAAACCTCTGAATAATTTATCAATAAAATAAGAGAATTTCGGCTTTGAAACACCCCATGAAAAGCCGCCGGCAAAAGACAGACATACGGTAATTAATGGCCCGACAAACTTTGGCTGCAAAATGCAATCAATGTTGGAGGCTGTAAAATTAGCTTTCTTACCTTTTGGTAAAATTGAAAGGTATAGTTTGAAATGTAAATTTGGAAAATTGACTAGTAAATTTCTGAAAGCTTACATACACAGGATGGGCAAAAAATTTTTTACCATTTTTAACATTCTGACAATTTTCAAAAATGATAACATTTTTTCAGCCCACCCTGTATATAATGTAGCACTAGCAATATCAACCGAAAAGTCTAACATGAAATTAGTTCACATTAATCTTTCATAAATAAATATTATACATTTGAATTGAGCCATAGTAATTTAAGACATTGGTCTGAATAAATATTCTGAAACGAAATGAAATTACGCTCGTCATTTTTTCGAACTTTATTATGAAAGGGATTGCTCTATCAGATTATTTCAATCAATTGGCAATTTAACAATTCCAATTTTGAAATAAAATTAATCAACGCCTAAATTGTATATAATTTTACTACTAAAAGCAATATAAAGTACAACATAATATATGTCAGTCACAACTATACTTAATAGCATCATATATAGAATGTAGGGTGAACCAACCCAGGTTATTAGCAACATTGCCAACTTATTCTACAAAACTTTTTTAGAAAATGTCATAAAGCATACTGAACATTTTGGGTACAAACATATCGACGCATGAAATCCAAATTGGGCTAAGTCCATTTTTTCTAGTTTTGAGAAAAACGCAAAAAACGTTTTTTTTTTTTGTTTCCTTTTTTTTATTTCTCTAATACCTTACATCGAGGATGTCTAGTTTTTATGGTCCACCAAAGTTACAATGAAAGCCATATTTAGATGGTATAAAAAAATTTGTGCTCTGCCCCAATTTTTTTTTTGGGGATTTTTTTTGGACTTAACCCTTTTTGGCTCTCAATTTTCTGGACCAGGAACAATTTTATTGGACTTAGGGCCCCTTTATTATGTTATTATAGAGGCAGGTATGGACTTAGCGCTTTGTATTATATTTTTTGAGAGGAGCTATGTCAAAAAAACGGACTTAGCCCCAACTTACAATGCAGTTATCCAGAGCTAAGTCCACTATAGTAGACACAGCTCTGTTTAGTTCTCAAATGCCCTAAAAAAAGCAGGGTTATGTCCATAGCTGTCTTGAGATCTAGAGCACCTAGAGATAAGGCAAATAGACCAAAATGTAGAGCTAAGTCCAGGAAAATCAGCAATTGAAAAATGTCATTTTTTGGAAAAGTGGACTTAGCACTGTTTGGTTTTGAGGTGTCGATATACACAAACAGACATTTAAGTGTAAATGAATTGTTTTCGTAGAAGTAATTCAGAAGTTTATGGGTTCTGTTTTTCAAGTCTCTCTGTATCTGATATATTTTCAAAGGAAACACTATGAATTCAAAAACAGTTGTCATGATATATGTGTTTAGTAAATAAGCTTATATAACAATCATTTTGCTGTATCATGGTGCCGAATACCACAAAACAAGCGCCTGTATCTCGTATCGATAAATATTAGCAGGCAGCGTGCAACAATGGCTAAACATAAACAGGCAAAGTAATTTTTTGCCCCAGGCTAATAGTGCACTGACCTCCTTTACCAACTCAAGAGTGCTTTATTATTAACTCTAATGGATAGAAAAGGAATAACTTTTGTTGACAAAGCTAACTATTCTAGTAATGTATTACCTGATAAAGACCTTCTATTTTCATAAAACATTTCATATTAGGACATATTTACGGTAAGTGAAAAGATATATAAATTACGACAGTTAAACAATTAAAAAGTAAGGGTAAATTTACTCAGCGAATTCATTGACACCCATGAAATTTTTTACAACATTTTTAGAGTGAAAATATAACAACATACCACTTCCTAAATCAATGAAGATATCATCTTCTTTCATATCAAGTTCTTTAATCATTTGACTGATAAGTTCGAATGATGTTTCTCCATAGACTTCAGGTGAAAATGGTTCATACTGGTTCAGCTTTTCGGGTTCCAATATACTGTGGTTGTAAACCTATGTAAAATGAAGAAATAACAAGATTTAGTAACACAATATCCTATTCTAGATGAATTACAGATAATACTGCCGAAGTGAAGGCTATTTGATATCAGTAAAATCCAACTCCAGATCAACCATTAAAAATTATAGTTTTATAAAAGAATATTGTACAATATGGATGAATAAATACATAAAAAAATAGCGCTAAAACATAATAAGCTTTCAGTTTGATCATTTCTTATTCTGTTCCCATAATAATGTATGTAGATTATAATTACAGACACTGAACTCGAGACATATAATTATCCTGATCACACTGTTTAATACATACAGTGCATATTTCAGCTGTAGACTACGCAAGTCAAGCACAAGACTAATTCCCTTGTATAATATAATCTATTTCGATGAATAGATATGCCACAACTGGTAGAAAAGTGAAAAATATACCATACTTTCATAAAAATAGGCATGAGATGTAGACCGATATAATATAATAGTCAAACGATCAATCATGGAATGATATTTATATTTGAAAATTTTTTTAACCCGAGTCCAACTTACGCTTCATGAATACTTATAATTACATATACCTAAACTAAATGAAGCCAAGAAAAAATGGCAATTTCGTCATATATGACCTTGTGAGGGATAATCCGTAATTAAACCTTGATATGAGACCAATTAATTATACATAGATTTTCGTTCACTTGATGTATTTCCTCAATTGACGTTTTGAAGGGCTGATGCCTGAAACTGAAATCAGGCAGCCCTTGCAGTAGGCATCAGATTTCAAATTGTCGAATAATATACAATACTATCATAAAAATAGGAATTATATTTAAGCGATACAATATAATCATGGACTGATATTTATATTTGAAAAATTCTGCAATTCCAGTCTTAACTCATGCTTCACGAATACTTAGAATTACATATAAACTAAATGAAGCCATGAAATAATGTCAATTTCGTCATATATGACCTTGTGAAGGATAATCCGTAATTGAACCTTGATATGAGACCAATTAATTATACATAGATTTTCGTTCACTTGATGTATTTCTTCAATAAACGTTTTGAAGGGCTGATGCCTGAAACTGAAATCAGGCAGCCCTTGCAGTAGGCATCAGATTTCAAATTGTCGAATAATATACAATACTATCATAAAAATAGGAATTAGATATAGGCCGATATAATATAATAATAAAACGTTCAATGATGGAATGATATTTTTATTTGAAAAATTTTGCAATTCCAGTGTTAACTTATGCTTCACGAATAATCAGAATTACGGTACATATAAACTAAATGAAGCCATGAAAAATGGCAATTTCGTCATTTATGACCTTCTGAAGGATAATCCGTATTTTAACCTTGATGTGAGACCAATTAATTATACATAGATTTTCGTTCACTTGATGCACTTCCTCAATTAATAACGTTTTGAAGTGCTGATGCCTGAAACTGAAATCAGGCAGCCCTATGCAGTAGGCATCAGATTTCGAATAGTCGATTGTTGAATAAAGAATATAATCATTATTGTATTAATAGCATTTTTTAATTTAATAGGACCTCTATTAATGTGTATTGCTACTCACAGAGTGGACATAAATATTATATTGTACGCACAAGTTATCACCTATTTAATATTTGCATCAACACATACATAACTAGATAAAGCATAATCTATTAACATGCCATGTCTGGCACAAACCTAAAACGTGCATAAAACCATAAAAGTGACAGTTGGATTCAGTATTGGTAACTGTATTTACCCAGGGGATCAGTGAACAAATAGAAGTTAATGAGTAACATGAACTGTGGCGATTCGTACTTCTCATTCTGTTATACAGAATAGATATCAAATATCACATCACAAAAGAAAGCTTGTATTTAGGTTAGCTTCATGGAATGTCACGCTCAGTTTGAAAGCTCGAATGAGGTTGACAATATAAGCTTTGTGGACATTTCATTCAAAATGAAATCTGTAACACTGCCGTGAGAAAACACTTCCGCAAACCACTTGATCATGAAATTATGGGGCCATTCAAAAGGCTTCTTCATATAACATCGGAAATAATGTAATGAATAACAAACATTTGATAATTGTTTGACAATCAATTTTAATCAAGCATATTCAACATGTTCAAAAGTAATAAACTTTACTGTATTTTTATAAACATGAGGTGTCTTATTTGAATCGGTGATTTTAAAATTTAGCAAAATAATTGCAAAAACATCAAGAAAATATAATGAATATACCGTACTAACCTGTTGCATGATGTGTCTCAATAAGCCATTGGAAGGCTGGCGTTGAAGATTAGCTGATTTACTTGTCCCTTGCCACTGTATTGAAAAAAAATCAATTTTTAGTGACATATACCAATAATCAACTGTACAGAAACAAAGACTGTACATAAGCAAGGAAATGTTAGAGTATTTCAAACAGTTTTGTACAAAATTTATCTCCAAATTATATCAATTGCATTAAAAGGTCTTGGACTTATGCTTTCAGGTAGCAGCTGCAATCCTTGTTTTCTAATCTAGGTATATATGTGAAAAAAAACCAATCAGACTTGTTGTTGTTTAACATGTACAAATGGTTGATGTATAATTAAGCAAAATGTTCTATCTCAGTGACGAATATTTATCAACAGGAAACACTGTCCATGCTCAAAAATCTTACAATAGTATTACAATGTAATAAAAGCTTGCAATGCCTTGAATAATCATGAAACACCTATGAGCTTTTAAAAAATCACTAAAAACGAATAATTTCAGAAATATAAGTTTTTAAATACAATCACAATAATCAATATGCATATCTATTTCATTATATGTTTTATAATTTCATTATATTTACTGCACTTCCTAATCAATATCTGTCCTCTCATTCATTGTTAATGAATTTATATTTGATAATTATGATCTAACAATGATCTATATATAGGTTCATTTAATAAGGGATCATCTTCAACTATAAAAGCAGTACTGCTTTACTAGTATAGTATTAAGTGATTGAACGAGCTTTCTCAGATATTATGATCTTCAAATTCATAAAAAAATAGTCCTTTAAAAATATTGTCGATTTTGTTCGAACTACATTCTTGTTAATCCTGCTACTAAATTATTTTGAAACAATGAATAGTCAGCTTACCAGTTGTAGTATTGAATCCATAGCTCTGTTGTATTTATCACAGAGTTCTTTCATGCTTTCATAACTGGAAATAAAATGACAAAATAATATCTTTCTTGCCAGAATTCCCTCAGCTGTTGAGGTTGCAATGGTTGATGATGTGTGTGTATGAATAGCTACAGTCTTAGAATATTCGTAAATCGTGAAGATTTTAAATTCTGTGGATATTTTCGACAAAAAATAACTGAATAGGCTATTGAGTTAAATTTCGGAAAATTATCAGTTTCGAATACAGGAGTGTTGTGGAAAACTGAATAATAACCATAAATTTCTATTGAGTTAGATATTGAAAAATTATCAGTTTTGAATGCTGGAGTTTTCTGAAAAATTGAATAATAACCACAACTTTCAGTTTTTTGAAGCCAAACATTGAATTTTTAAATTTCCAGTTTTACTTTTGAATGCAGGAGTTTCGTGAAAAACTGAATAATAACCATGAATTTCAGTTACCGGTATATAAAGCCAAACATTGAAATTTTAAATGGATATTTTCCCTCATAGTAAATAATTCCTCTGATTCTACAACAGAGTTAATGATTCATTTATGTTAATGATGATAGCAAGCAATATTTACGATATGTCTTTACTATATACTATCTTAGCTAATTACTTCATGAGTCATGACAACAAAAATAGCCTGGCATCGAAGTAATGAAACTATCTAATGAGACCAAAATAAACTAATAGTAGTCAAACGATGGAACAAACGTTTATGATGATATAGCTTGTCTGGAGACGGAAGGTAATTAATTTGAAATTAAAAAACCATGTTCAAGATTTTTAAAATATCTGAAAATTTGATGGCAGAGTGTTCTTCGAAATTAAATCATTTGATAACCGATAGATATTTTATTAAAATAAGACAAATTCAGTAAGTAAAAACTATAAAACATTCACAAATATCAAACACGAATATCATAACACTTAAACATTTGGGGTAACAGGAATAATAAAAGTTATCGTTCTTGGGTACAGATTTATCTGCTTTCAATAAAAGCCAATATCACCAAAGTATGACAGAATATTTACAATTAAATTTTGCTACATGTCCATGATCAATTCCCACGGTATTTTCATTTAACCACAAAAAATGACATAAATTTTCACCGAATTCAACGTCCAGCCTCTTGGGACGACAAATGACAGATGCCACCTTCACGAGTACAGTGGTAATTTCAATCAAAAATGGAATGTTAGATGCGAATAGAATATCGATAATGCGTATTAGAACCGAGGAACCATTTTAACTAAATATTACACTTTTATCCTATTCTTTTGAGCACAAAAAAATTCCAACATTTAAAATATATTCAGTAATGTGTATTATGAATTCAATAGTTATAATTTACAATTTATATGGTTGTACAATGTACAGTAAGCTATCAAAACAGCAATCCTTTGAGGCATTTTATTACAATTGGCTTAGCAAGTTACTTGAACTAATACCAGCATATACCACGATGAATATAATGGTATGATATGCCACTATAATAATGTCATTATTGAGGAACCATGGAATTCGGTGTAAAGCAATTGAAAAAAGGCGTTTTTCAACTGCATTCGATGAATGTTTAATCTGGCAGTAAATTCCTAATCTGATGGAATTCCCAAAGCCCAGTAATAGAAATGCTACTAAATGTAGCATTTTTCAATCTTCTACTATACATACTTTTTCGTATCATAATCTGCAAGTATATGTTTTTCCATTGCCATTTTCAGATCAGGATAATCTTCACACACCCATCTGAAAGAATAAATTAAACTTAATTGCTTTTCCACCATTGTGAAAGTCAATACATTACACAGCAAAATATGATATTTATAAAGCTCCTAAACCCTTTTACTCAGTTCAATTATCTGTAGACACAAAGCAAGAACGGCCAATTTGAAGATATATAGGATTTACGACAACAATATCACATTTCATATTTATAAAAAACTCAAAAGATAATGCATGCACACAATGAAAAATTAAGATTATAAACATTCCTGAATCATTTGCCTGCTCTTGGCCAACTAACCAGCTGCTGTTTTAGATCGTAGATTCAAATCGCTATGCCCAAATATAGCCAGGTTGTAAGTGCACTAGCATTGCAAGTCAGATATCTTGGTTTTAATATGTTCATAATAAGTTCATATAAAAACACAACAAAACATCATATATTAGGATTATTTTGGTACAATTTAGCTTCATGTGCAGTTGATGCATTTTCTTGACTTCAATTTATCGAATTGTATAGGATATAACACGATTATGGAGAAGTAGCCTATTGCAATATGAAAAGAATTTGTTAATAACTGGCTTGAACATTTCTTAATCTTATTATATTTGTACAAATATTCGTGTTGTATTGAAAATATTAGTTCACAGATTTACGTAATGAATAACACGTATATGAATTCATTCATATTACATCCTTCCTGAATGATTATGGCAATGAGACATTGATTTGTACATGAGAAATATTATTTATTTGTTTGCTGAGCAATACAGCAATCTGGTATAAAAACGTTTGCCAACTGTGTAGTATACAAAATAGCCTAAACCAAACAGTCTACCATTATTACAATAGTTTTATACTCAAATATGAAATGTGTATAGTATTTGAGAATAAATCAATATAATATGACTGCAAGTTCAAACATGCATTAAAAGATTATTATACATCTTGTGAATACAGTTACAATTTAATAAGGCATATGTCAATTTATCATTACAGAAACCTTATTGACTTGAGCGATATCACAGAAATCGAAAGAAAAATATGGTCTGTTAAATTACTAGATAAAAATGGTGTTGTATAATGTTTTCAATAAGTAATCAACTCAGTGCTGACCGTTGGCTATTTATCTAGGCATGGTGGTTGAACAATCTTAACATACGTTTTATTTTGAAAGTTACATGAACTAAAGCCAGATCAATACTTAAATTGTCAGAGCATGACTACACAGCTCAGTGCCCATCGTCCGTGAATAGGTAAGTGGGTACAAAAGGACAAAAGAGACTCATCGTCTTCTTACAATTGTGCAAACGATTCGTTATATACAATGCCCAATCAAAAATGTTTGACTATTGATACTGAACCAAGTATGGGCAATGCATGAAGAATAGCATAGAAACATGAATCTTCCATATTCCAAACTTGGTGAAGCACAATTATAAAACAGATGGATTGACGGTTGACCCGAACACTAGCTGGTTACTGGCGTACATTGTACAAATATGTCTAACGGTAAGAACCACATTTGTACAAAACCCAAATATTTTTTCATGTAAGATTAAAACTACCAATGTATACAGTTGCACATTAGTCAATAAATATTAACTTCATTCTATTGTGAATACTTCATAAACTGTAGGAAGGCTGTGAATAAATCTTTCATCCCAGTAATAAAATTTTTTAGAACTAAATTAAAATTTAATTAAATACCTGATTGTATCAATAATTTCATATGCTCCATCTTTGGTCTCCTTAAAATAAAACATAAAAATTGTGGTGAAAAAAAAAACTCTCCAGTAAAGTAATAACATATGCATAAGGAACAATTGTGTTGCCTCTTTCAAAATGGGCAAGTAATGGAGTAAAGTAGTAAATGATAATTCGTATCACAGCTAAATAATATGAGTAACTGATAAAATGATCAACTCGGAGATAACAATGAAATAATAACAAAACTGTAAATGTTATCAACTATTTGAAACAAATTACCAGAAGGAAAAATATGCTAACATTGTGACCAATCACCAAATCTATTTAGGGCTTTTTTTCAAAGTTTTCAATGCTTCAATAATAATCTTTTCTAAACAACATAAAAAATTATTCAACAGAGTTTTCTGCTAAATTGTGATGCATGCGAAAAGGTATGCGGACAAGGCAAGATCCAGTAATTTTCAATGTATTTAATCTAATACCTAAACAAATCAGGTAATAAAAATAATAAACAAAGTTAAAATAATATGCAAGAAAGCTTACATAAGTGGGAAGAGGCCACTTATAAATAGCTGGTTCAGCACCAGCAGGGCTTTTCAGTCGTAAGTTGAGTCTTTTGTCTTCAATTTCTTTTGTCATATTTTATTTTTATATCAATTCAACCAAGAGAAATCTGCTTTTAAGTTATCCACTCATGTAAATCCTTAATTCCAGGCTACGCAGACGCTTATATCCCAATATCATCTCAATGTTTAAAATACTCCGTATTGCTGTTGTTTCCTCACCAATACTTGACTATGACAATAGTCAATAATAAAAACTTTTATGCAAGCCACACCGAAGACATTTTCTCTATTTGTAACTGAACAAAAACCAGCTGTACAGGTTATGCAACAGAATACTAATAAATACAAAAACTTCAATTTTCCCGGAATTATGTTAAAATATAGTACATAGATATTTGTTGACAGCAGTTTGACTGCACATTCCCAACTGTAAATGAGAAGGTAATATTAAGGTAACATTTATTAATAAATGATTTTGATTGAAAACGATAGGACAGAACCTAAATTTAAAAATTACAGTCAATGAGCTCCAAAAACTTAGTCCATCTGCATCTAATATTTTAAACTATGTTCTTTCCGGTCTTTGAATAATTTCAGTCGGTTTGAATTTTGTTTTTGTTCAGAAAAATGAATATCTCCTATTGAATCAAAGCGCAGATGTGTGTTAAAATAGTTCGTAATCACCAAAACACCCACAAAATAGTTAAAAAAGTAATAAGTTAAAGTAATGGCTTAAAAAAGTCAAAAAAGTGCCATGTATTCAAGCATAGTGATTCCTAATGATTTTTCACTGAAAAATTAGCCTTCAATTAGAACCACCATTATCTATGCCAGGGTCCTGCAGATAAAAAAATTATTATGAGGTATAAATTAACTGACATTTAGCTTTCATGCTTTTACCGATATAGCTTTAAAAACGTTGAGTCTCATATCATAGCCCAATGCGCCTCACGTATGATTAAAACACAATCCTAGCAATTTATTGACAGTGAGCCTTATAATACAATGAGCCTTGCAGTCTGTAAAATACAGTAATGCTTAATTTTTTGTTTCTCAATTTTCAAATTAAAGGTTGATACTGTTGCTGCAATCAAGTAAATCTTGATATGCCTAGCGAAGTATGCCCGGAACCTGAGAATTTGGAGCAGCTCAGAAAAAAACATATTTCTGGAAGACTTGCTGTTAAAAAGTTTACATAAGAATAATATTTAAACCGAATGAAGTATTATAAAATTGATTCATAACTCTAAATGCATTTCTCGTTTCGCAATGAGCTTTTAAGCAAATCAGACTATGATACCAAACATATATCAAGTTTCACTTTTATTCTATAGAAATGAAAGCAGTCATGGTACAAATTCTAGGGTGATGATGCCGTACCTGTGATGTATGGCATCAACCTGCGTAATTCTAGCTGTATCTGTGTATAATGTTTTATCAAAAAAGGTGGTCATAATTCAGTAATTTAACCATAACAGCTATTACTGTATTAAATTTAACTTTGTTTTGCCATATGACTGTATGAATACCTACCAATCTTCTGGATTTAGCAGCTTTACTGGGTAAAATCATACGGTACTTCACTACCTGTACATTCAGACTTTACTGCATTACTGCCTTAACCAGTTAACTGTGCATTTAATTTCTTTCGCAATTATTTTGGAAATCAGTTGCATGATTTATTTTCATTAGTTCACTCACAGACATGCCGGTAGCAAAATTTATGGCAGAAGGTTTTACTGCTCTACCATACCGGTACCGGTACTGGTTTACAAAATACACCAGTCAGTCAAGAGCTATATTCTGATATTACTGTATTAAACAGGTACAGGTACGGTATCATGGTAGGCACAGACAGGGTACTGCAGGCAGCACGGTACCGGTACCGTACACCATACGGTAGGTAATCTACGGTATATTCAGATATACAGGAAAATAGCAGCTCTCTTCACTCCACTCACTGACTCAGCTAAGGTAGGTACCGGTACCGTACTGCCTGTACTGGTACTCTTCTCTGTCAGTCTATACCGGTACCGGTATCCTGACACTGTGGTAGTGTACGGTATCCGTATGGCGTTACGTTTTTGCTAACCATCCTACCAGTCAGTCCCGATTTTCGTACCGTATATATTGCGATGGAGTACCGTATTTTACCGAAAGTCAACAAGGAGCATCTACTACCGGTACGGTACCGTACCGGTCCACAGGAAAGCTGAAAGCCAAAACAAAGCCCGGCAACACCACAAACGCTGTGGAGGTGTCGTAGGGGCGAAGTTTACAGTGCCAGTATTTCAAACATCAAAGACAAAGCATAACAAGTCATGTAAAATTTAGGAAAAAAACAAAGGGATGCCAATACATACTATAAAAATAACGATGCCCTTCCACATGCTTCAAAAATGTCATTCGTTTATTAAATTGTCCATTATTTAAAATTTTGTTGTCCGAAATATTTTGGGAGTTGAAGAAGCAACTCGGTCACTCGGTTGGAAATATTTTGGGAGTTGAAGAAGCAACTCGGTCACCCAATTTCGAAAAATAGAACTTGTGCAAGTCCATACATCTGAAAACAAACAACTGGCTAATGAAATAGATAAATGTATAAGTAGTATGCGTTCAATTTTCAAATGTAAACTGATAGGAATTTATTGAAAACAAGTGGAGGAAATGATTCATTATTGTATGAACACATGGGCGATCTCATACATAGATCAATCATATGACATTTTCTATGCAACACCAGCTTTGATGAATATTATGAAAAAATTTAAATGTCCAAATTTATGCATTATTTAGATATAATATTCACAGATATGCCCGAACGCCCCACTGATGGTGCTTGCGATAAGTTTCTCATCAGTCGGATCTTTGGATGCCACACACCACCAAAAAAAAATTAGCCTATTACCTGGTGACGGACCACAAAAAGCAAATATTCTCCGAAATCACACTGATTGTGTTTACAATGTGTGCCCCAAAGTGATCAAATAAAGATTAATTGATCTATCGTCGATTGCACTTCGCACGACGCTACACAAAATGTACATTGGATGTTGTGTTGTTTTTTTGTTTTGCAAATGTCAGCAAATTGTGTTTATTAACAAATATCAACGCTGATTACTTTACCAAATCATTATTTTCCACGTGTCACAATTATAACGCCAGAATGGATTTCATTATTTGTTGTTACAAAACATCCGTGTATTATTACGAACACACAACATCTGATTTTGCCTATTATTTGCCTTTAGCGTGTTCCTAGCATCACGCGTGCTACTATTTAATCCAAATTGTGGGTTTCGTCCCATTTTTAAATGTTTCTCCATTTTTTGTTGGCCTTTGCCGGAGATATCATATTAAACTATATCTAATTGTATGTAAACCTAGGTATTATACCATTTATTTTCAAATTCCAGAAAACGCTCCGTGAGGGCTTGAGCACTCGTTTGAAACCTAGTACAGGTTTTGTCTGTTTTTCTTGGCTTTCCGTCTCATTTTTTGTGTTTGTTCAATTATTAAAAATATTGCCAGTAGACACGGTAAATGTGTTTTAAACATTTTTCTCCCTTTCAGTATAAAAATCCTACTAAGAAAGACTGTCCTCCAAGATAATTTTTTTTTTATTAGATTTTTATAAAATAAAATTGAAATAATCAATACTAGAATATCAGCAATACACTGAAATAATATTACACGATCTAACAGAAAAACAAATCAAACTAAGCATAAATATAAACAAACATAACAGTACATTTTTAATCAAATTATCCTACAAAAAAACAAGAGAAAAATCTCACATTTTATTTATAAGAACTATAAAGGGGAATAATAATAAAAAAGGGAATAACACAGTTGTCAGGTTGAAGATAAATGATCTATGGTTATATGAATAGATGCCATTTTCTATTGTGTATCAGGATTTTTCCATTTTTCACTGCTATATATTTCTCGTTATTTCAAATATCAGAAGGGAGAAGGGCATACCAACCAAATTTGCAAAAAAATATAGGATATAATAAAAGAGAGCTATGCTCAAATATATGAACACATTGCGCCACATAGTGGCAAATTTTGATGGCGTCATAGCACACAAAGAAAAGATAAATAAAAGATATAGCCTCCTAGCGAAAAATACTCTTTACTCACTGAAAATTTCAGAGCAATTGGTCCAGTATTCGAAGAGAAAAGCGACTTTATAATGATGACGAAAAAAAAAACAAGACCAACAACAAAATATTGAAACGATCGTTATGTCCACTGAAATGCCCAACAACATTCGATTTCGAGTCCACGTCGTTTTTACCGAAGTTAT
This sequence comes from Styela clava, assembly GCF_964204865.1. Taxonomy (NCBI): domain Eukaryota; kingdom Metazoa; phylum Chordata; class Ascidiacea; order Stolidobranchia; family Styelidae; genus Styela; species Styela clava. Next base: position 16,682,069 of record NC_135251.1, on the reverse strand, counting down.
AATCAATTTTGTTTTTACTAATTTACGCCTATGTTTGTACTTTTACCCCTATGAATCTCACTACATGCCTTAAATAGTTGAAATTCAAGTTTAGATATGTAACAATATCACTCGTGTGTATTATAAACACTCCTGATAAAACGTATACGTTGGTTCTCTCGTTCTTCTGTGGACGCTTTTACGTCAATTACGTTATTATGTATTTGTCTCGTATTTCTATTGCGTGTGTCGCATTCGCATATATTTCTTCAATTACGCTACACTTGGATCTGACTTTATATTCATTTCAATATACGAGCTTCTGTGCTTATATTCAACTGACTACTTTATGTTGTATACTGAGACAATAGATAGCTTAAAATTGTTACTAGTATTTCAAGGTCAGCAAAGTTAAGAAGGACGGTCTTCTCTCCGCATCAGATTACTGTTGAGAGCTGCCGCATTACTGCATTAAATCCCAGCTTGGCTACAAATTGGTGGCAACGTTTCAAGAACGTGGATGACGAGTATTTTGGAATCTGCATAATACATGACGTTGTGTGCTTTGTGGACATTTTGGAGGACGCTACTCAGCCAGTCAACCTTCAATTCTAATCACGGAACAACAAACGATTTTTGTTATCTCTTGAGAGATAATTTCTGATCATTCTCCGAAGAGATGAGTTTGATGGCGGGCGACGAGTGTATCATTTCTATCGATGCAATTATTATTCTAGCCGTGATCAACAATGTAATGACTATTTTTACAGTTTTGGTGTGCGTCATTGGAGTTATCCGTGGCCCAAACTGTTGCAGAAGTAGGTGTTGCTCACAATCTAGCATTACCGAAGAAGTAACAAAGCAAGCTGGCCAAACGGTCCGTCAAAGTTTAAGATCACCACCACCACATCTTCTTGCTCCAGAATTGCCGGCGCAAATCAAGGAAAGCAACGGAAAATTCCGAATTGTATCCGTTAAAGCAATCTGTCCCCAGCATACGATCGAAGGAGAGAAGAAATTCAAATTACATCTCTTACATTCCTTAGACGAGACGATTTCGGAATTGTTTGACATTTTATAATATCAAATCGCGTTGCACAACCTTCAGAACTTTGGTAGTCCGATCAAGTTGAATAAATTTTGACTTGAGAAACGGCAAATTGTATCTGCCATAGTGTATGGAAATACCCAACAATCTGAGTTCTGAATCTTGAGAACATTTTTCCATCAACTACAAAAACCTATATTTCAGCTTTTCGAGTACTTCAGTAACTGTCACACCGCATCGATACAGTACGAAAATTACGCGTAGAATACTGAGTTTGTAAGAAAAGTCTGACCCGTCAACTTCAGTAGGTAAGCCGGCGCGACATCAGAAGGGGAATATTTTGTGTCAAGTATGTCTAAAACTTTTGTTCCAGCTTCTGTTTTTTTTTAACAATGTCACCAAATCATGAGTAATGATACCACACATGTTGCAACTTTTTCCAGACTTCAATGTCTTTGCCTGATGTTGTTCATTCCTATAAAAAATCACTGGATCTGTTTTATGGGAATATTCCGAATCGAATGTATTATTAGAATTATTCGTCTTATTTATCTGGTAACTTTCATATGGATTCAACTAAGAAGCTGTCCTATAACGTGCCCAACAACAGCCCGGGATGTTTGAAACGTTGGTAGAATTACTCAAAATATACGAACGAATATTATTACTGAGATTGATTTTGATTCTATGTTTTCTGAAATGCCAAGTGTAGGAACGACCCGTATTTTTGGTCATTTCGAAAATAGGCTTTGGCTCCTTTTTATTTCTTGTTTTACGAACCCAGAAGCGGTCCCAATGTGGTTTTTAGGGATTTGCACAAATGACTTTATTTTTGTTGGTAAAATTGATGGTCACTCTTGTTGTAAAAAAAATTGTTTTGAGAGAGAGGTTTTCAGATTTTTGTTGTGTCGGGAAATTTTTTTTACGAGCAATGTAATTCCATATTATTGGAAATCGTGATGATGTATTGTAAATAATTTCGTAACTCCTATTCCAATAACAAGTATATTTTATCTATGATTGACAATTTAACAAATATTTATGATGTGTAGCAATACTAGATCGAGAGGCTAGTACAATAGCACCCGTACTTGTATCCGAGTACATTTGTAATCACATGCCACCGAAAAAACTACATTCCGATAAAGGTTCAAGTTTTTTTAGGATATGGTATGAAAAAATCAATGGGCAATAAACGAACAGTAAAATTTATTACAGATTTTGTCACATGAAATTGTTTCTAAAAATTGGATTTTACCTTGGCATGTTATGCTTATATTATAGTACAGCCATACATGATTGGACTAATTCATTGGTTTATGGAATTGTACCAAAGGATACTCCTTTTGACCACAAAAATTAAACAGCCCCGATAACCAACGATTCCCACGAATTTTTTTCCCATAAAACTGATAAAAGATATTATGTCTAGAAAAGGTTACTTAATTTATTGGTGCGGACGCATCTGAAAAATTTGGTATATCGATGGAAAAGCAGTATAATGAAACAGCCATTTTAAATGATCTTCAATTAAATTCTTTATTACGCTTTATACCCCTTTTGTACCTAGTTGGGAAACTACCAAAGTTGCCTGATTATGGAATTGTCCTTACCAAATTATAATTTCTGAAAATCAGAAACTGTTTATGCAAATAGGAGGAAATTCCATGGTAGTATTCGAGTTTATTCCAATATCTTCGCAATACTTTGGTTTATCGTGGTATACCCAATATTCCAAGTAATTCGTTATGAGTATTTGGAATTATTAACTTTTGTTTCATTGATAATTTCATATATATATATTAGATATTTCAATTGTAATTTAACGATTGAATAGTATGTGATAGTTTTCGTAATTCGTTGTTCAATGCGTATTATACTTCGCAATTATCGTACTTTTTCACAATAAGGTAGAAACGCCCCCACCCAGTGATTTTTTTTTCACAGGAATAATACGTTGAAAATTGCTTGTAACCATATTTGGTGTGTCGGAAATCGACAACGTGAATTTCCTTTTTTTCTCACAAAAGAGGGAGTTGTAACGTAACACTTCAGTGGCGGCGCGTGGTCATTTTGACAACCGGGGCAAGCTACTGCGGGACCAAGTCACCCCCATCTACGGGGACAGGATGAGCGCTGTAAGTTCTCCCATCATTTTATGAGAATAAAAACCCTTCCATCGGTAACAACCAATCGGCAAAAGCGACAATTTTTAACGATAAGAAAGTGTCTTTAAAACCGGTCCAAGTCAAGGGATTAATAAATATAGACATAGTTTATTTTGAAACCTCTTTCAAAAGGAAAGGCAATATTTACCCAGATAAATACAATGACATATTAACAGAAACTTCGGGAAAGCAGACAAAACCTAAAATAAGGTTTAAAACGTTACTATGAAGAAAGGAAAGTTAATGCAAAGATAAGGACATGCGTCGCTCACTCATAGATATATATGCTGCTAGACTTCTACTGCTTGAACATATATGCAACACACCGCGGTTTCTTGGAAGCAAAATGCTCAATAACGCGCTGATTAAAGTCATGCATCCCAGAAATAACGTCTCTGTGAATGGATAAAACAGCCAAGGAATTTAATCTATCTTGCTTCATTGTGTTTCTGAGATACGTTTTAATACGCTTCAGCGTGCTGAATGTTCGCTCTGCGTCGGCGGAAGAAATAGGCGTCGTCAAAATGATGTCCAGAAATTTGGCAGACGCCGCAAAGGTAGTTAATAGAGTGTTATCTATGAGGAACCCATAGAGCGCGCAAGTTGATGTGATGTTCAAAAAATTTAAATCGCAATTCATTTTCCAATTTACCCACGTTTATCATGGGGTAAAATTTGGAGACAGCAGCCAACAAATGGATGGGAAATTGACGTGCAAATTTTGAAAAATTTTTGGGGTTCATCAAAGAGAACGCGACAAGGTGTTCAGTGCGCAGACGATCGCCTATTTGATTCACCAGAATGTCACAGCATTCCTTTGCAGACAAAATCAAACGCTGCGTTGTTTGCCCGCGGCGTAAAGAAGCACTCCATGTGTCGTCGTATTTTTTTGTTTCCCGGATACGAGATACAGCATCGCAGAAGTCTGAAATACACGACTGCACAGACGCTCCATCCATTAGCCTTGACTGCAATGCGCCGTATAATACATCCACGTGATAGAATATTGTGGAGAAAAAAGCGAGAAAAAATGAAAACTCACCATCTTCTAGCAGACGCTTTAGACATGCCGCCTCCCTCACAGAGCGTTCGTCCCAAACCGGAGAGCTCTGAATGCCATTGAAACACTCAATGAGCTCAGACCTAATTTCGGACACGCCCTGCACCACGCGTGATTAGAAGTTCCAACGTGTTGGTGCACAAGCTGGGAGACGGCGGCTACATATCTGGCGAAGGAGGTCAGAGCGCTTCGGCGAAACGGAAAAAAATGAAGAAAACCCCGAAACATTTGCAAAAAATATACGGACGAGAGGGGGATCAAGACACATATTTTTAATAACGACTAACGAGGTTAAATTGGTGTGCATAACAATGTAAAAAATGCGCATGAGGAAAATCTTCTTTTATATAAACTTGAACACCATGTTTCGACCCACACATGACTGCCGCGCCGTCATAAGTTTGAGCTATCAATTTTGACTTCGCGTTGTAAGGCTGTAACACTTCTTTCAGTACAGCCGATATCCCGCAAGCCGTGCGATCAACGATTGGTACAAAGCTGTGAAATCTCTCGGTAGGTTTACCATCTTTCACAAACCGAAAAATCACAGCCAGTTGGGAAACGCACGTGATGTCAGTTGTCTCGTCAGACTGAATCGAAAGGAACTGGCAATTCTCAATTTCCAGAGCCAAATGTTGTAAATAAATTTTATACATTGAGTCGAGCAAATCATTTTGGATATCCTTAGATGTCCCTTTCGAAACAGTTGCGGCATCAAGATGATCTCTCAATACTGTATCTAGGGATGGGGTGTATTCCACCATATCCAAAAATACCCCTCTATTAGAAGAGCCAGCCCGTTCATCGTGCCCACGGAGGGACAGCTCGTGACAACCAATGACATTAAACAACATGATAGGCAACTCTGACGTCACTCCATAAGACTACAGGCAAAACATTGTATTTCATGATACGCTCCAATGCACATATTTCTCGTCGCCTTTCGCGTCCGTTTTCCGCTCGCTTTTGCTACTCGGCGTCTTTTTTACGTGTAGTACCTGCCTTTTTGCGCCTGTAACGAAACAAAATAATCTCTATATCTAAGAAGTTTTGCTTACTTGGAAAGCTGGAATAACAGGCAAGCTGTAAAGAGCAATTCTGGACATCATAGACGTTTTTTTTTTATCAGAGAAGATTACAAACGCGATAGCGGAAAGATTTGTGTGGAACATTTTGCAGATAATGACAAAGTTCAAAGTTAGTAATTTTATTGTTTGCGCTTAATCATTGAAATTTTCATTTAAAGAGGGTGTCATACAAAACTTTGCTGCGATACAATTCTATAACACAAAGTTTGCACCTATCGAACTTGCTTTTGTAGGTGAATTTATTAGACATATTACAAATTCAGTTAATCGTAGGTAACATTGCTTGTACATAATGCATCATAGAGGTTTGTTTAAATTTAGGAATTTAGCTCATAGCCCACTAATTAATATTATCTTTTATGCAGGAGGTTGCAGGGCTGAATTCAACTTGCAGCCTTACCGATCACCTGACGATGCTCATTTAGTTTGGCTCGAGCAAGTCTCCTTGAAATGCTTGTGTGGATGGAAACTACCTATATTTTTTGCCTTCCTCCGATTTTAGACAAATTTATTCTGAGGGATTTCGCATATAATTCTCACTGATTGTTGGCTGTTTATAATTCCTATTGATTGTGAATTCTGATTATAACAATGAGTTGAGAATTTTTTTAACCTAATTTACTGGCACCTTTTTCTTGTCAATACTCCAAGCTGAGGTAATAAACATGACACTACATTTATGTCATCTGGAAGCAAAATATGCACACTAATTAATAGTTTGGCACATTGAGATAATACATCATGACAGAAAATACAAGTTAAAGATATGTATGACCATCACATGGTAATTAAAATTAAAAAAAATTAATAGGGGCTGTGGAGTATGGAAAGTTCAAGACAAAGAAAAAGACAAATGTTCATAGCTCATGAACTCTCAATTTTGCCTCCATTGCTTTGTGAAGGCCAATATATTTCGAGTGGCTGAATTGGTTTACCTTTATGATAGCAACGATTTTGTATTTAATATAGCGAGATTATTTCAATTTAATTGAAGTGATATAATCTCCCAAAGCAATGCTTGAATCGTCTAGAATAGATCAGTGGTGTCAAACTCATGGGTTTTTGAGAGCCGCATTGCATTTTGAAAATTGTAAAAAGAGCCGCAAACAGTTTTTGATAATGTATACTTAAAAGATATTTTTAAGATAGTTTTAGTTTGTGGCATATATTGTAATGCAACTAAACAGTTGGATTAAGTTTTATTATTTTCTTCAATTTCAAATGCAATTACATATTAATATTTGCATTCCACTATTATTGCAACATTTGCAAGTTACAGTATTTATTATAAAAAATCGTAAAATTCTATGTACAACCATCAAAATCATTTTTGAACAAGCTTTGAATAAGGAAAGAATGATACATACACTAAAAACAACTTAATCTAAATATATGAACCTAAAATTAACAAAAATATTACAGTATAAATCATTGTTTTAATAATTACATTTGTCCTGGCGTTTGGCATCTTTTTTGTGTCACCAGCATACTAAGGCCAGTCTGAAATGATTTTATAGTACCAACTCTAACTAACGAGGCCACATGATCATGGGTTTATCTGGATCTTTACGAATGTTTAATTAATTCCAGTAATGCAAAAAAGTTACTTTTATCATTTCATGTATAGATCAGTAAAAAAACAAATGACAGATTTTTTCGACAAGACATTTCGCACTACATTGCGTGGCATAGGATTGCTTGAATTATTATTGATATTGATTTTTAGTAACTAAGTCGTTGTATAATTATATTAATATACAAACACATGGAAATTTTCTGTTCGAAGTTGGTCTTCGAATTTGTCATATTGACTGCTGAGCTTATTGTGTTTTTTGATTGTATTGATGGAAATATGACAAATTAAACAATGTGCTTCAGAATTTTGTGAAGAGCAGAAATGTTACAACTCCCATTTTCTTCGAAAATGCCACCTTCTCCATGTACTTTGCGTTTAATTTAATTACTCAAGTGTTTTATTCAAGTATTCTTTTGCTAGCTTGATGTGTATTCTTAATTGGGTCAAAATGTGGACAAAAAAAATCAATATTCCAAAACTACTTTCAGTAAATTGTTTTCTGTGTGAATAATCAATTTCACTTTAGAAGGTTTGAAAAATCTATTACATTTAGATAAAAAAAAAAACTTCCAAAATACTATTACAATTATTGTTAATCGAGGGCCGCACTGGAAGTTCTCTGGGGCCGCGAGTTTGAGATCCCTGGTCTAGATTGAAGTTGTTCAAAAAATATATGATAGTATTTTATCATGAATGATGATTATACCCCTTCCGGAATTTCTTCTATAGTACTACCAAAAGTTGATGAACCAAATATAACACAGGTGCAGTGAGGTACCCGTAATCCTCATTTCCAAAGCTGTTTTAAGTATGTCTGGCGTGTTTTGTGCCTTTTTACAAATAAGACCGCTTAAGCAATCTTACGCTTTGGAATTTTTAGTTATTTTCCTCAAGCCCTGCAGGATGTGGGGGCCATACACAACTCTACCGGAGAGTCAAATGTCTTTGCATGCCTCCATAGGTTGTTTTTCTATTGCAAATTTCATTTTCAATTGCATTATATTTCTTGGAATCACACTGTCACTGATATGTCGCCAGACTTCTGATATCTCCCCGTCTGCTATCTGATATCTCCCCGTCTAGACGAATAGTTGAAAGTTTTGCTTTATGTCGGCTTAATTTCTTGATTGATATACTTACTATTTCTGCTATTGCCTCTTGTGCTGCAAGAGTCTCACAATGCTTAGACAGGTTTGTCCACAACTTTCACATCTGAAGAAAGAGAGGAGATTTATTAATTTTCGTTAAGAATAAATAAAGCAGTCTATATGATTCAGAATGGAAAAGCTAATAAATCCAATATCTCATGTTTTATTTAAAAAATATTTTACTGAATTTGGTATATAAACCAACTAATAAAAGGGTTTAGTCAGAAAATTACAAGCATTCGTGGCTCCAAATACTTGAGAAATCAGACTATACAATATAGACCGGTATGAGTGAAATGTTAGGTGAACTTGTTAACACTTTGAGTCAATACGCAAATAAAAGTGAATGCGTAATAGTATGTTACAATGAGCAGCAATCAACAATGAGTATATATCCTCACTGATTAAAAAAATATAACTGGAGGTGCATGAACTATTTGAAACCATAACGGGTAAGTAAATATGTAATTTCGGCAAATGGGCAACTACGTACCGTACTGAATTAATAACTTCGTAGTATTTGACAAAGGCTGGCTTTCCCACATGTACTTAACAGTGCGATGCCCGGGTGTGATATACAACAATAGTATTCACCTTACCTTTTACCGATTTCTTTTTACCCCAACTTTCAAAAATATCATTAAAATCGACAACAACTGTCAAAGCAGGCACGAACACCATTCGTGCTACGCCTTGAAAGCAGCACACATCCGCTCGTTTTCGTCTCGTCAAGTATGTGCATTGGAGCGTGCTATCGAATACGATCTTCGGACAAAAATGCCGGAGTTGCGCATCATGTTGTTTAATGTCATTGTGACAACCAATGAACTTCAAAACATCTATCAATCGACCGAGAACATGGCGGTTTTTCTCGACGTTTTGGTTGTGCCGACGAATAGAAACCGCGCGTCCTTCATCCAACTGTGCTGCAATATTAACATTTCCGAATGTTCGGTATTTTACTGCATTGTCCAGATGCTCCATAGAAGATTGATGATCCCTGGCACGCTCGGAAAGATGTTTAAGATCTCTAAAACCAAATTTACACCAACGTGAGTGGTGAGTCACGGGCGTTAGCAAAAAGTAGGCAATAAAAACAAAAAAGTGCATTTTTGTCCTCGCTGTAACACAACCATTTGTGTTTTTTTTAAACCAAGTTTCTGCGCAGAATGTACGCCGACGCTTTCCTCCGTCATGGGATTGTTCCAGTGAACAATTTTTTGGTTGATAAGGCCCAAGACGTTGTACCTCTAATTTTTGTTCCAGCGGCAGCTGCGAAAACGGAGTGCGAAGTAGTGCATCAACCTTATTCATTATGAGGTCTAAGGCTAAGAAATGCGAAGCCGGAAAGAAGTGAGGAGCTCAAAAGGAATGTGGAAAATCGAAAGCAAATGAACTAAAGGTCTCTAACTGATTCAAATAGCGAAACAAGCGACAAAAACGAAGGCGAGGAAACTATCAACACTTCAAGCAACCAACGAACGAGAAGGAATGCGTGAATATGTCAACACGTTGTTGTAAGAAACGTCGGCATTGTGTCGTCATAATTTCGGGGCTAGCCCCGATGATTTAGTAAAAGAAACAGAAAACAAACGAGACAACCGCGGCGAGTGGAAGATAAAAGAGAGAATACGATATACAATGAGCAACCGGGGCAAAATCGGCGTCGCCCCGTCGACGTTCGGCGAAGGCTTTGCGAGCGAAAAATGAACCATGTCGGGAGAATATGGCTAGTGTAGACAGTCTGTGCAACCAATGACATTAAACAACATGATAGGCAACTCTGACGTCACTCCATAAGACTACAGGCAAAACATTGTATTTCATGATACGCTCCAATGCACATATTTCTCGTCGCCTTTCGCGTCCGTTTTCCGCTCGCTTTTGCTACTCGGCGTCTTTTTTACGTGTAGTACCTGCCTTTTTGCGCCTGTAACGAAACAAAATAATCTCTATATCTAAGAAGTTTTGCTTACTTGGAAAGCTGGAATAACAGGCAAGCTGTAAAGAGCAATTCTGGACATCATAGACGTTTTTTTTTATCAGAGAAGATTACAAACGCGATAGCGGAAAGATTTGTGTGGAACATTTTGCAGATAATGACAAAGTTCAAAGTTAGTAATTTTAATGTTTGCGCTTAATCATTGAAATTTCATTTAAAGAGGGTGTCATACAAAACTGTGCTGCGATACAATTCCATAACACAAAGTTTGCACCTATCGAACTTGCTTTTGTAGGTGAATTTATTAGACATATTACATATTCAGTTAATCGTAGGTAACATTGCTGGTACATAATGCATCATAGAGGTTTGTTTAAATTTAGGAATTTAGCTCATAGCCCACTAATTAATATTATCTTCTATGCAGGAGGTTGCAGCGCTGAATTCAACTTGCAGCCTTACCGATCACCTGACGATGCTCATTTAGTTTGGCTCGAGCAAGTCTCCTTGAAATGCTTGTGTGGATGGAAACTACCTATATTTTTTGCCTTCCTCCGATTTTAGACAAATTTATTCTGAGGGATTTCGCATATAATTCTCACTGATTGTTGGCTGTTTATAATTCCTATTGATTGTGAAGTCTGATTATAACAATGAGTTGAAAATTTTTTTACCTAATTTACTGGCACCTTTTTCTTGTCAATACTCCAAGCTGAGGTAATAAACATGACAATACATTTATGTCATCTGGAAGCAAAATATGCACACTAATTAATAGTTTGGCACATTGAGATAATACATCATGACAGAAAATACAAGTTAAAGATATGTATGACCATCACATGGTAATTAAAAATAAAAAAAATTAATAGGGGCTGTGGAGTATGGAAAGTTCAAGACAAAGAAAAAGACAAATGTTCATAGCTCATGAACTCTCAATTTTGCCTCCATTGCTTTGTGAAGGCCAATATATTTCGAGTGGCTGAATTGGTTTACCTTTATGATAGCAACGATTTTGTATTTAATATAGCGAGATTATTTCAATTTAATTGAAGTGATATAATCTCCCAAAGCAATGCTTGAATCGTCTAGAATAGATCAGTGGTGTCAAACTCATGGGTTTTCGAGAGCCGCATTGCATTTTGAAAATTGTAAAAAGAGCCGCAAACAGTTTTTGATAATGTATACTTAAAAAGATATTTTTAAGATAGTTTTAGTTTGTGACATATATTGTGATGCAACTAAACAGTTGGATTAAGTTTTATTATTTTCTTCAATTTCAAATGCAATTACATATTAATATTTGCATTCCACTATTATTGCAACATTTGCAAGTTACAGTATTTATTATAAAAAATCGTAAAATTCTATGTACAACCATCAAAATCATTTTTGAACAAGCTTTGAATAAGGAAAGAATAATACATACACTAAAAATAACTTAATCCAAATATATGAACCTAAAATTAACAAAAATACTACAGTATAAACTCAATGTTTTAATAATTACATTTGTCCTGGCGTTTGGCATCTTTTTTGTGTCACCAGCATACTAAGGCCAGTCTGAAATGATTTTATAGTACCAACTCTAACTAACGAGGCCACATGATCATGGGTTTATCTGGATCTTTACGAATGTTTAATTAATTCCAGTAATGCAAAAAAGTTACTTTTATCATTTCATGTATAGATCAGTAAAAAAACAAATGACAGATTTTTTCGACAAGACATTTCGCACTACATTGCGTGGCATAGGATTGCTTGAATTATTATTGATATTGATTTTTAGTAACTAAGTCGTTGTATAATTATATTAATATACAAACACATGGAAATTTTCTGTTCGAAGTTGGTCTTCGAATTTGTCATATTGACTGCTGAGCTTATTGTGTTTTTTGATTGTATTGATGGAAATATGACAAATTAAACAATGTGCTTCAGAATTTTGTGAAGAGCAGAAATGTTACAACTCCCATTCTCTTCGAAAATGCCACCTTCTTCATGTACTTTGCGTTTAATTTAATTACTCAGGTGTTTTATTCAAGTATTCTTTTGCTAGCTTGATGTGTATTCTTAATTGGGTCAAAATGTGGACAAAAAAAATCAATATTCCAAAACTACTTTCAGTAAATTGTTTTCTGTGTGAATAATCAATTTCACTTTAGAAGGTTTGAAAAATCTATTACATTTAGATAAAAAAAAAACTTCCAAAATACTATTACAATTATTGTTAATCGAGGGCCGCACTGGAAGTTCTCTGGGCCGCGAGTTTGAGATCCCTGGTCTAGATTGAAGTTGTTCAAAAAATATATGATAGTATTTTATCATGAATGATGATTATACCCCTTCCGGAATTTCTTCTATAGTACTACCAAAAGTTGATGAACCAAATATAACACAGGTGCAGTGAGGTACCCGTAATCCTCATTTCCAAAGCTGTTTTAATTATGTCTGGCGTGTTTTGTGCCTTTTTACAAATAAGACCGCTCAAGCAATCTTACGCTTTGGAATTTTTAGTTATTTTCCTCAAGCCCTGCAGGATGTGGGGGCCATACACAACTCTACCGGAGGGTCAAATGTCTTTGCATGCCTCCATAGGTTGTTTTTCTATTGCAAATTTCTATTTTCAATTGCATTATATTTCTTGGAATCACACTGTCACTGATATGTCGCCAGACTTCTGATATCTCTCCGTCTGCTATAGTTGTCCTGTGAATAAATAATAGGAAATTGAGATTAGACGAATAGTTGAAAGTTTTGCTTTATGTCGGCTTAATTTCTTGATTGATATACTTACTATTTCTGCTATTGCCTCTTGTGCTGCAAGAGTCTCACAATGCTTAGACAGGTTTGTCCACAACTTTCACATCTGAAGAAAGAGAGGAGATTTATTAATTTTCGTTAAGAATAAATAAAGCAGTCTATATGATTCAGAATGGAAAAGCTAATAAATCCAATATCTCATGTTTTATTTAAAAAATATTTTACTGAATTTGGTATATAAACCAACTAATAAAAGGGTTTAGTCAGAAAATTACAAGCATTCGTGGCTCCAAATACTTGAGAAATCAGACTATACAATATAGACCGGTATGAGTGAAATGTTAGGTGAACTTGTTAACACTTTGATTCAATACGCAAATAAAAGTGAATGCGTAATAGTATGTTACAATGAGCAGCAATCAACAATGAGTATATATCCTCACTGATTAAAAAAATCTAACTGGAGGTGCATGAACTATTTGAAACCATAACGGGTAAGTAAATATGTAATTTCGGCAAATGGGCAACTACGTACCGTACTGAATTAATAACTTCGTAGTATTTGACAAAGGCTGGCTTTCCCACATGTACTTAACAGTGCGATGCCCGGGTGTGATATACAACAATAGTATTCACCTTACCTTTTACCGATTTCTTTTTACCCCAACTTTCAAAAATATCATTAAAATCGACAACAACTGTCAAAGCAGGCACGAACACCATTCGTGCTACGCCTTGAAAGCAGCACACATCCGCTCGTTTTCGTCTCGTCAAGTATGTGCATTGGAGCGTGCTATCGAATACGATCTTCGGACAAAAATGCCGGAGTTGCGCATCATGTTGTTTAATGTCATTGGTGCAACCGATATTGAGGTATTTTTCGAATATTTTTTAGTATACCGAAAAAACAAAACATTGCCCCGGTTGGCCCTATTGACGCGCCGCCACTACTAACACATATGTCCTACGCCTCTTCTCGATGCGTATACGTTGGTTCTCTTGTTCTTCCGCAGGACGATTCTGACGTCGTACGCCAGCTAGCTACGTTATTATATATTCATCCCGTATTTGTATTACTTGTGTATTCACTATAAATAGTACATATTGCTTCACTTACACTACACTTGCATCTGTATATTCACATGAGCATAATATGAGTTTCTGTACTGTTTCAATACAAAAATACACGTTGTTAGGATAGAATTTACATCTTTATCCTGGGGGAGAGGAAATAGGATAAGACGGCGTATTTAGATGGCGAACCACGGTATCGGGTTTTTTCATGTCGGGTATGTGATTAGTTAATAGTTAGCCAGTTATTTGTTTTCATACGCATGAACTTGATAGCGGAGGAAGCTACGTGCAACACCCTACGTATATCATCGACTGCTTTATGTTGTATACTGGGACTAAAGAATACTTTGGAATTGTGGCTAGTGTTTTCAAAGTCGGTTCAATCAAATTGTTGATCGTATTTTCAAAGTCGGTCCAATCGTCGTTTAGCTAAAAGGCCAATCATTTCTACACAGTAAATACTGTAGAGCGCCGTTGCTTTTTTTTACTGATATTTACTTTATTTTCATCATTATGACAGTCAACAATAATCAGACATGGCTGGCGCATTTACTAATACCTAGATCAAGCCATACAAAAAATTCAATTTCGACTCAAAGAATTCCTGAAAACCTCACCTTATATAAAATAACAGATTGACTGGAGTTTTACACAAATCATTTAATAAAAATGTAATTGTACTTCACAACTTAAAATATAGCTACTAATGGAGTGTTATTCAATAGTACAGTGTTACTGAATAAATAAATTGAACTTTATACATTTAAAACAATACTGTTTGATGGCAAAAATAACAGACAAAGTTTCATTCAACACCATTGTGTTAAAAAAAATATAAAAAACGATATGCTAATAACATAAACAGTCAAAAAGCAGTATTGATGAGCAGAAACTGTGAGTGGATGTGACATTAGTAACACTGCCCAACAATGACAATAGTGACTCATTGGGATAAAATGATTCTTTATATTTCCAAATAGAACTGTGGGTACTAAGAAGTTAGCAATGCATGGCAATCCAAATTTTAACAAATTAATCACAAAGGCTAAAGATGATGCGGGTGGGGTACAGGCATGATGTCTTCATCTAAACTAAATGTAAAAATTGTATATCACTAATAAATTTTTGCTTGAAATAAATTGAGATGTTACATCAACCATAAAATAGTTTAACAGTGAAAATATGATTTTACTGAACAATTGGTAATTCATGATATTTAAATAAAACATATACAGAACTGTAAAACAGAATTACGGTAAAGATCATTCAGACAAATTACATTCACTAAGAAAACTGGCAACCAGAAATTATTCTAAATATATTTCAACGTAGAACACATAAAAATTCTGATGGGGGAGTTTCAAATAATATGATGTAATGATTCTACAGGAAAACAAATTTTGACATGAATTTCAAAGCATTGAAATATGAAATCGACTTCTAACGCGAGTATTTCATACAGTCGGAAAACACTAATTTGAATTATTCCAACATCATTTAAGTATGAAAACGTTTTTAGTACTGGTTTTAAAATTTCTCATTAAAAATAGTAAAACAAAATGAACTCTCTGAAGCAGGGATTAGTATTCTAGACTGAGTGAGAATATTCGACTAAAACTAATTCAGGTTTGCCAATGACAAAGTTTTAAAAGTCAAAGTCATCGCTAAGGAGCTGAAGTCAGGGATGGCCAAAGGCGATATTCCACTATTTCGTATACATTCTGAAAAAATATTTCCGAATACATTCGAAATGGGGTCAAGTTTATGTAATAAATTATGTGAATCACTATATCTTCATGTTGATCATATCTAAAACAACATAAATAATTATGAAGGTCATTGTTTCCTTTTTGTTGTTTGTTGTGTTAGATATCGTACATTTTGATCTGCTTGACTGACAGCTGAAAATCCCAATTTTCAAATAAAAATTCTAAATTACTCTTAAATTCAAATATGAAGTCCAAATGTATTTGAATTGTTTAAGACATCCTTGGCTGGAGTCTAAACTTTTGTAGACCAGGAATTCACAGTGGGATTTTAGTCGGATGGAAATTTTGTGATTTCGCCAGCACTCAATGTAAATAGAAATTTTGATATTTCATAGACCAAAAGACAAGATATTTCAAGTGTACGAGACATTTTCTTATAACAATATTTACAGTTACTCTTAGAATAGTAAATTTCAACTCTATATATGAAAATAATTTGTAATGTAAAAACAGAAAAAATGAAATTTTAAAAAATGTCTTACGATAATTAAGGTAAATAGATCTGTGACGAGTACGACATTAACGGTTTATGTGATTGTGCGGATATTTTTGAGGTAAGGAAAACAAATATAAAATGTGTTAACAAGATAAAAAATTAGAGGCATTAGATTAAAGTGCTGAAATATGAACTCACGCTAATGATTTAAATAAAGTGACATTATGAAGACCTATGCAGTAATTTTCAATGAATCTAGCAATTTCAAATGGAATCTAAATTCAAAGACATCAATTATTATTCATCACACAGTATTTTACGGATCATAAGGCGCACTTTAAATCACTTTTTTGTGCACCTTATGTATGGACAAAACCCCAATTTAGGCAATTTATTAACAGTGTGCCTTATAACCCAGTGCGCCTTGTGATCCAAAAATACTTTAAGTAACTGAAATATGGATATAATAGACATGTACCAGTTAATCTGCTCAACACTACAATTGCAAAATCAGTCCAAGCAAGAATGTGTCTTTAGCAGCTGGAGATGCCAACAGAAAGCAGGTGTCACCGTGAGCTATTACCACAAAGTCATGTTACAGGAACAGGATTGAAACAAAATAAGTCATTTCGTAGCGAAACTGAAACTTTCAATTGGTGTTTATGACAATACGCTTTATTGAAAAACTGGTCCCATCCTGTAATTCAGCAGAAGGTCAGTACTCAATGCCAGAAATGTAGGCTCTTCAGACACTTTTCTATTCAACTGATAGGTTGCTACTTCGATCAGCAGGAACGTCAAATATTTCGGATTAATAAAAAGCATCTCAATTTTACAAAATTACACAGAACTTTGACTTAACTGTTCCTGTATTTTGACCGTGCACCCCTGTACTTCTAGATGAAATATCGTTATCATTATTTATACCTTTCTCAATGTTGTTATTTTCTTGCACTGATATACCATTAGCACTAACTAATGGTACTGAAATTTCATTATCATCTACACTAGTGCCACAATGTTCACAAGATTTGGAATGTCTTGTAAGAGGCGATTCTCTGCCAGTGACATGATTTGTAATGGCTGATAATTTAAGTAAGTCTTCTTTAGAAGGTGGATGAACTAACTTTTTATGTGCTCGCATTAATAAAATACGATAAGTACCGACAATAGCACTGCTATGATCTACAGACGTTCCAATGGAATCGTCATTGTTAGATGGTGATGATTCGGAATCAGATTCCCAGGAAAATAAAGGTTCATCTTGAGATTCTTCAACAGCAGATAGTCTTTTCATATGATCGTCTTTCACTCCTAATCTTTCCAACATGAAGAGTGCATAAGCTTCTTCGGGTTGAGCTTCTTTTCTCTGCACCTTCCTAGGATCGAGACTGTAACAAAAGGAAACACTTATCATCATTGAGGTTTTAAAAGTATTCATGAGAAAAAGGTTGGATAGCATCATATATTATACACTAGCTTTAAATCAAAATGATGATTATACATGTATTACTGTTACTTGCCTTTTTTCAAGCTCAAATACTAAATTACCATCGTATTTTCATTAACATAGCTACAATTTCCAGCACTGCATTTAAACATTGAGCCAGATGAAACTTTCATTTCCAAAATTTGAATCCAAAATTCCAAACGCTGGGTAAGATTGAATCAGAAGAGTCAGCTTACTTGAAAAAAGATGTTGCATTTGGGAATGAGGTTCGATTGAACCAGCTAGATTGTTTAATTTCCTGCAGCGAGAGTCGATGTGAAGGACTTGGTTTCAAAATATTTCTTATTAAATGTTTACAATCCGAAGAAACATGTGAAGGAACAGTGAAATGTCCAAGAAGTATTCTCTTTTTCAATTTTCCAACAGTTTCTGCCCGAAATGGCATAGTTCCTGAAGAAATCCATATCAATTATTTACTTGGAATTACTCAGTGATGGTTTGATATTTTAATATATAACGTTTTGTAGTATAATATCATCTCACATAAATGTAACAGAGTAATAAATTTAAAAAATAATTCAATAGGATTTGGATAGCTTTGAAACATACCTACTAAGTAAACACTTTAATCAGTTTAATGTATGAATTCAATATATTGTCAAACCTGTGACAGCAAAATAAAGCAGAATGCCAAGTGCCCAAATATCAACATATTCTCCATAATAATATGAATCTCGGAATAATTCTGGAGCAGCATATGGTGGAGAACCACAGAAAGTATCAAGAGCGTCTTTTGACCCATGAGCCTTTGTACTAAATCCAAAGTCTCCTACCTGAAAAAATGTATGCCGCATAAATTGAAATTGCTGTATACAGTTAAAAAAAATAACATGCATATTATGTAATACGATATACAATGTTAAAAAGCTACATTAAATATTTATAAAAAATTGAAACCGCATAGAAGCTTATTACAGGCTAAATATGGGATTGACGCAACAACTTCCAGTTTTATAATGAGTGCCCTAAATTTTATAGAGTTTGAAATAGTCCCAATCCCTTCTGTACCAAAACAAATACCAGTATATGTATTTGTAAAGACAACCATATATATCTGCAAAAGAAGGTGATTGATAATTTTTTTTTGTAAAAAATTTCAATTTCATAAACTATATAATAAATAAGAGGCTATTACATGTCCTCTTTTCTTTTATGATTCACTGACAATTTCCAATGACACTGATTACCATGAGTGCAGTCAGATGGCTGTTTTGATAAAACTGTTTTATAAATTTCTGTTATTACTGTCCATTGTTATAACGCAACAATGTAGCAAAAACAAAGGTCAACAAAAGTCGACATTTCAAAGATTTTGATATCACAGTTGATTTGGTTATTTCATTAAGTAAACTTCATCGACTTGTTGAGTATACTAAGTTCAATTAGGTTGTCAGATATGAAGTTTTGAATTTGATTGAAAGATAGATACTTCAGACATTCCATAAATAGTTTCAACTTTTTTCAATAATTTATGAACATGGTTTTTAAAATTAGGTTTTATATTTGGGTAGTTAAATTTCCTAGTTGATATCACCAGAAAACAATGTGACATTAATTTAGCAAAATGTGTCATCTACAATTGCAACTAAGCGTAATAACAAAATCTATTACTGGAGGCCATACCATCGATATCAGAATATGGTTAATTTGGTTTAATAAAATACCAAATATATCTTCATTACATTGATATGAAAATTTTGTTCTGATAAATTGAAATATGGTCAAAAGTATGTCTGTAATGACCAGGTGATGGGTCAGTTTACAATTACTTTAAAAAGGAACATATAGATAGAGTAACAAAAAGAAAAATGTTCAATTCTATTAATTACATAAGCTGACAAGAATAGAATAGTATGAATGCTGAAAATGGGTTTATGAATAAGATCATAATATTTTGATGTTTCATTGAAGCCTTTCTTTTGTGCTAATGAACCCATTACACCCGCCTGTTTCTTTCAACTGTTCAGCTATAAAAGCTTTCAGTTCGTTTGTCAAAGAAAACACGAACAATGAGACGAGTACAACCCTATCAATGATATATGAACATATGTAATTCTTGTATTAAAAAGATCAAAACACATAATATCAGGAAAAGAAAACACAAGGTTTAAAATAGACTATCCATTGAAGTACTGGCTCCATGACCAAAATGACATAGCAATAATATAGAGCGGAATTATTCGAAACTTTTATGTCACACTGGCATAGCCGAAGCACTTTGCACTATGTTAGTGTCGCAGATTAGAAACTGTGAATTAAAAAGTGCATGACAACCATCTCACAAAACCAATTAATTTATTTTTTATTATAGAGTCAATTACCGTATCTAACATTGTAACTAAAGGTACTAAATTAAGCTAATAACTACAACATACTCAATTCACAATAATATCATGGTTTGTGTTGAAATGCATTTAGCCATCAATAAAAAGTAATATAAAATATGAAAAAAACTTTGAAAGCATTAATTCCCTAATATTACCTTGACAATCCTCTTTTCGGAGAAAAATACATTTTCAGCTTTCATATCTCGATGTATAATGTTATGTTGATGCTGTAAACAAGAAAATGCGCTTTAAAATATTCATGAGGAAACCTAAACATATAATCATAATTCATAATATCATTCAGGCAAGTAAAAATATACTCAAAATATAATTTCAATCATTATCAATGTTATCGAAAATAATTTTTTTTTAAAAATATTTCATCGTCCTCAAAGCAAGGCAACCGATAAATGATACAACAACTTGTCTTCCAATGCTAACATTGCAAAGTCAACACAGTTTGCATCACCAACCTCGCTATAACTCTTGAATCAATCAGCACTACACTATGTTAAGTGTACCTAACTAAGGTTAAATAAGAGTTGTAGAAAGAGGAATATTTTCTTTTTTATGGGAGTAATATTCAAACAAGGTTCTGACTTTGAGATAAAAATGACATAAAATTTACCATGTGTTCGACAGCAGAAAGTATTTGTGAAAATATGATCTTTGCATCGCTCTCGGCCATTTTTCCTTGAGATGATAACCTGCTGAATAGTTCACCCCCTCCTGCATATTCCATAACAAGAAATAATTTGCTTTTGGTATGCATAACCTAAAGAAGAGAGGAATATTGAGATATTAGGTGAAATGATATTAAATTGAATACAGTAACACACAACTCAACACAAATGCTAAATAAATGAATTTTGCAACAAATAAACAATGTGTGTACCAGAATAATTAATAAATCAAAGCAGAAAATAGATAGGCCTATTCATTCCCTTTCAATCCATATTAAAGAAAAAATAATGTAAATGTGAAAAACTTATGCTTGTGATCACAGGGGCAAATTTGGGATTTTATTTGCAAAATAATCAATGATTGAATACAATAAAAGCAGCACTGGCACTATAATATGGAACATACTCAATTGCCAAAAGCAGTCATATTGACTCTCTGCCATATGGATTATTTGCATAAGTAGGGCTATTATTAGGACTATTGTTCTAAAACAATAAATTAATCTATACAAATCAGATTATCTCATAATAGGAGAAATTCTACAACCTATATTCGACCTAATATTATCAAAAAGAACAATAAGAAATTAATAAGATAATTGGAACATGTCTATGTATAATAGAGTTTCTTAGCGACAATACCTACTTGAGACAGTTGGCCTTAAGTCATAATCATTCAAGAGTAGACTAAATATTCACGCCTATTGATTCAGTAGGTACTTAAGAAAGACAAAAGAAAATGGCCTTAAAATATGACAAATTTGACACTAATGGGGCAGAGATAAGCATGAAAAACTTTCTATTGAAAGGCTGCCTTATAATAATACTGTGTTATATTATATTCACAAACGCCCATTTCATCTCAATACTTTGTGAAATTTCCAATTTCACATTGGTTAGCCATTGTCAAAATATACAATTTAGGGTAAAGCAGGCTATTTTCAACATTTTATTATCCAAATGTTATCCGATACAAGCGACTTTCAAATCCAAAAATTTTTTTTGTTAAATTTTGAGACAAACTGTGACCTCCAATGAAAATATTTTATATAAAAAATATAATTTTAAACGCATCAATTCTTAAAAGATATACTTTCAAATATAATCAATCGAGGACAAATACTAGAGAATAGAGCTATACAATATTTTCTTATTTTGCTTTGTAATATATTTTTCAAAAACATGTTATGATGCATGCTTTTTAATGAGTTGTTCCTAGCTTGTTTATGTTCATACATTTTGATATCAGATCGAATATCTTACTTCATAGAGTCTAATGATGTTAGGATGATGTAATTTTTC
This sequence comes from Styela clava, assembly GCF_964204865.1. NCBI lineage: Eukaryota > Metazoa > Chordata > Ascidiacea > Stolidobranchia > Styelidae > Styela > Styela clava. Next base: position 16,660,196 of record NC_135251.1, on the reverse strand, counting down.
CATACTGCTTATTTCTCTTGATAAAAGTCTTTTAGTTTTTCTGTCCATCTTTGTTTTATCAAGAATCTTGACAGCAACACGTTCTGAAAATCATACAGTAGAAAGTAGTATATTAAAAGTATGAACGACACAAATACTTGAATATAGATCTGACATTGGCAAACCATGGCCCGCAGGCCAAATCCGGCCCGTTGGGTGATTCAATCTGGCTCGCCTGATTCAGCCAACCAGCCAAGTTCAACAACCAAACTGAAACCAAATTTTGATGTTATAGCTAAAAAATAGCTCAAGGAATTTGTTGAGATTGCGATTAAATTTAGTTTTGGCATAAGGCTTATTGTTTTCCAATTTGATGTCGTAACCTTGTAAATATTGTCATAAAATGTAACTCTTTACATCACACTTACATGGCCCGCCAGTCTAGATGGTCAAAATTTTTGGCCCTAGTCCGAAAACCCGGTATAGATAGATAACCCAGTTGTAATCATTTCATTTCTAAGTAATTCGTGTCATCTTGGTAATAGATGAACACAATTTACTGCATATGATGAGAAAATTTTCCCATAATAATGAAACAATTAACATTTTTCAATTAAAATCATCATCACTCACCCTTTGTTAGAGAATGAGTTCCAATCTTAACTCTTGAAAAATTCCCTGTACCTATATCACCTTTGAGTGAATAAAATCCGATCCTTTTGCCATACGATAATTCTAATTTGATACGGTGATCATAATTCAAAGCTTGCACAAGTTTTTCAAATGGAGATAATAAAGTCCTAGAAAGAATTTGTCCCTCTGCAGATTCACCATTGTCAGATCCACTTTTCATTAAAGGAAACGTTTCTCTCTTGGTTAACCTATATCCATTCAAAGATTCTATTTTCTTTGTAGACGTTGGAGTCAAATCAAGAGTCAATCTACGGCTGAAAGAACTACTTCTTGATGAGGGTGAGCTCGCTGATGATGATATTGTTTCACTTGAATTATGATTCACATTTGCAGGCACTGTTAACAGATTCTTTGAATTCTGAGGAGACTGCATTTTGACTGCTTTTGTCATATTGATAAATATTTAGCTCAATGGTACTGTTGTATACAACTCTATTCAGACAGTGTAATTTTATATCCAATTGATAATCATCATTAAGCTGTATCATCAATTATTAAACAACATGATACAGAATAGTTAAAATCTGAAAAATGTACAAGCATAATATAGTTGGAGTTAAAGTACCTGACTATTGTCATAGATCAATTTAATCTAAGTTATGACGAGTTCATGTTGTCTTATTATAATGCAGCAGTCCTAAACTGCTGTTATAATTGTTAGTAGGGGTGCATGTCGCACATCTGTGCCTTAGGCCAGTAAGGTCTTGAACATGTATTCCCGTCTCTGTTTTACTGTTTAATTATTATACAGATACTGTTATATTTTTGAGGCAAATAAACATACATACATGAAATAATTTTTTAATTGCCATGAATTTCAAGTTTCCTGACCAGTTGTTCACTGTCCAATAGAGCAAGTCTAGCTATCAAGTTTTATTTTTCTGTAATGGTTTGCAAATTAATAAACGAATATAATATATTCTAGGTTTTTTTATGACATTTCCCATTTATTAATGCCCGACTACAGCAAGCTATCATCTGATACTTTTGAAATTGTACAACAAGTTTCTGAGTTTCGACAGGTATAGGAATAGAAAATCATTTATTTGTTTCAGATGCCTTGACGGTGGAGGAAGCGGTCTGGTACCGACCAGCAGTTAGTAAACCACCCTGAATAAAATGTGCAGCAAGAAGTCCAGCAATCCTTTTAAAAATGATTACCGGTATGTCCAACTGGATACAAAGTAATCGGTGGTGGATGGAAAGCGTTCCTGACGCTCAGTCTGAAGCGTCAAGTCATAAAATCATGAGAATTCAAGTCAATCAAGAAATTACCGATATCAGAATATAATATCCAGTACCGGTTGCCACACTCAGTATAAAATAATTCGTGATTTAGTATAATAGTGAATGAAAAATTTTGTTTACTTCAGCATATGAGTTTTTAGCAAAAATTGGAGAACTGTGCCAGGTGCGCCCTACTGGAATGAATACATTACTAGGGATGCCACTTTCGGATCTACGAATCGGATCGATTCGAATCGCATCTTTTCCGAATCGATTCGAATCAGATTTACGCGATTCGGAAAAAGAGAGCGATTTAGCGAAAAAAAAACATTGAACGTTTGTTAAATCGTCGTTTTCGGCGGCTTTAAATCTGCCAGAGTGTGTTTATGCGGCGCTCCAAATAACGCCAAATTACGGGACCGAAAAAAAAACATTGAACGTGTGTTAATCGTTGTTTTCGGCGGTGTTAAAACTACCGAATGCGTTTATGCAGCACTCCAAATACCACCAAATTACGGGACCGAAAGAAAAACATTGAATATTTGTTAATCGTTGTTTTCGGTGGCGTTTAAACTGCCGAATGCGTTTATGCGGCACTCCAAATAGCAACAAATTACGGGACGTAAATAAATGAAAATGAATTTTTCGTGATTGACTTTTTTACTTGTCTGCCGTCATTTGTTTCAAGTTCGACACAACACACTCTTTTACGCATCACTCGAGATGATGTGTGGCGTAATTACCAGCAAACTGCGAGTTCAGTTTTCCACTAAATAGCCGAAGTTCCCATTATGCGCGAATTCAAATGGATCGTATACCTGAAAATTCGTGACAATTTTGATGAAAATTTTCAACAGCACACCTGCGCTGCCACTAAGTTATTGTACGCCCTGGCATGATTGGATAAAGAATCGGCTACCGACGTCTAGATAATGTTTAATTTTGATTGAAATTTAATTTAAACTTTGTTCTGAGAGCAATATTTCGCGTACATTTGAAGAGAACTATTGCTGAATGAGTTCATCGGCCGGCAATGTTAATTTACAATCATGTATCTCATCCTAAAATATATTTTTATTTTGTTTGCGTTTGTCAGGCTTCCACTCGAGTGGCGGTAAACGAAATCAGGGGGACATAATGTAATAGTACATACACGTCTTTTTTCAGCTGTTACCAAAAAAAAATAGTATTTACTTTTAATTTTGTTAGCGCGATACAAGCGGATAAAACATTTCGGATTATTTCGAGCAAATGTCATAACGGACAGGTGGGAGTAAATAATACTTGAGGAATGGCAACTTGTGCACTGTTTTACATCAACACGTGGCAGATTTCATACCAGACCGAGCATACGGTGCGAATGTCGTCTTACTTTAGCCCCAGCGACCATGTTTGATCGAGATAAAGCGTCAACCAATTATCGCTCGTCAGCGCGGCGTCCATTATGCACATTTGGACTTTCTGAATTACGAAATTAAACGTAGTCCACATTAATAATGAAGCCCGAGTTAGCCAATAACGCTGTTTGCCACAAATAATACTGTCTCTAATATTTATGGAAATTTTTGTTCGCAATCGTAGTCGGATGAACGATTGTTTTTATCGAAATTAATTTAATTTAATCGTGGTTAATTTTATCGTCTTCAATCATATTCTTGTAAGCATTTCCCATTTATAGTAATTCAGATGCAATTAGAATGTTTTTGTCGTATTACTCTATGCTGCTAGCATAAATATAAAATATTGTACTAAGATTTTGAAGATAAAGAATCGGTAATAAGGCCGTCCCTAATTCAATATAACAAGAAGGGAAATACCACGGTCACATATACTGGTGTGGGACAAGGGAAAGCAGTGCTGTTACTGTGTTTACGACATAACAGTACAACAGTTCCCTGCTTATTTTCTCATATGAATTCCATCAAATTGCCTCAGCCCTGATACAAGTATAACACAATAACTCAGTATTGTAAGACTCGCAGATAAGTTGCAACAGCAAGTTTTTCATCAATGCATTTATTAGTGATATCTATGACCTACATCTTTTTTATCAAGATGAAAATAAGTGTGGCTTATTCACTGAAAAACCCTCATCACCCTTGCTATATAGCCTATTCCATTTTCAAATTTTTTTCTTCTAGATTTGAGCTTTTTTGTGAGTTTGGCCAAACATACACATGTAATAAAAAAAAAAAAGCTTAATGGAATCAGATTCGGAAAGATTCGATTCGAAAAGTTTTGATTCGAGATTCGATTCGAAAAAAAATGTATCCAGAAGTGGCAACCCTATTAACAGCAGAGTATACTATATATTCCATTGATATATCTATGATGCGTTTCCACAATGATTGCCAGTACAATATTCATTTATTAGCATTAATCATTAACTAGGAAAATTTTCTTAATATATATTTATTTTTACTGGATTAGTTTCAATACTACTGTACTATGGATCACAGTAAAAATTACAGTATTATATCGGGTTTTTTATTTAAAAATAAGACGTTTTCCAAATTTTCATTATTACGATGCTAACACTTGGGTTAACATTTTTAAAAATTACAGCATTTCTTTTGAGCCAAATGTCATATCTTTCAGTGCACAATGATAATAAAATGGTGTTACGCTCAATACTGGATAAATCTGTAAATGCAAATAGTCTACTGAAATAACAAGGATGACACAAATAATTACGATAGTATACAAATTATACAATTATTTAATAAAACACAATAATTGATTTTCAGTGCAAAAGAAAAAAAAGAATCCTGTAATCATATAAATCATTGCGCGAAAGGAAAGGTTCTTGTAAATACAACAAACATTGCCTATTTCATTCCCAGAATTTCAGAAATAATATGTCTGATTCATGGTTTTTCTTTAACAAAAATAATATTCCACATTATTTTCTAATTAAAAGTCTTTATATTATTTCAGTATTTGCCAAGATTTCACCGGTAAGTTGTACAGTTATAATATCCGAATAATAGAACAGCACACTTATTCTGCTGCAGTCCAGCAGTCAGGCAGACCAAAGTAATTCCAGCCCACACTCAGCCTGATGTCAACGGGTTAACCAACTATTTTACTGACTTTATAAACGTATTACATGAAAACTTACTCTGACTCTGACAATATAGAGATCATATCTGATATACACAACAAGCACGGCCCAGTTAGCTTTACCTAGGTTAGTATGGCCTGACAAAAACGGGGTCTCATGTAGTTTCGTACCTAACGTACTTCTAGTAGGCATAGCATAACAACTTTTGGGTCTAGTATAGTACCACAGGTAGGTACTTCCAGTTATGCTATATCTAACACTCACCTGACTATGCCATCCAAAAATTACACCAGTACGAGGCCACCATCACGTCATAGGGCTTGCCAAAGTATAATTATGATCGCCCGAGATGGCATCTGCGCCGCCGATAACGAACTCGCTAAGGCCGGCGATCTCTCTCCTATCGTGATCGTTGTGACGAGAAAACGAGAGAAATAGCTTGCTCGATTTCGGGTGATTGTCTGCGCGTTTTGGACGATCATTCGCATACTTTGGTGGGCCTTATTACGCCACAGTGACGTTAAAATGACGTAATTTTTGGGTGACTTAGTCAGGTGAGGGTTAGGATTGACATATGCAAAAATTGTTTAGCCAGGCCAAGTAGAAGTACATGTGGTACTAAACTATACCAGACCCCAATTTTTCAACGTGTCAATCCTAACCCCCACCTGACCACTCCATCCGAAAATTACGTCAGTACGATGTCACAGTGATAGAGCCTTTCAAACTATGCAAACTGTCATCCAAGACGCGCAGACGACGAGAACCCGAAATCGAACAGCCATTTCTCTCGTCGCAACGATCCCGATGAGAGACCAGTCTGGATTTCATGGCCTTTTCGAACGAGAAATCGGGCGTGCAATCAGAAATTCCGGCGTGCAAATAAGAATTTCTGGCGTGCAATTATAGTTCACGGCGTGCAAAACAACTGCGCCCGCTAAACTGATTTCGACCTAAGATACCTCTCAATACATCCGCGTAAAATTACCAGTATTGGATAAAAAATAAGTTGAATCATAGCAAAAATGGACGTTTGACCTTTGAACCCCAAACATCATTTCTATATTTTGTCACTAATTTTGAGAGTGTTTGTGCGACTTTAGATACCGGTACTGTTCAGTACATCCGTGTAAAATGATTGTATTAAAAATACGCTGAATCAGAGCCATAACTGGCCAGCGTCGGCGAGGAGGCGATTTTTCTCACGGGATTCCTATCATTCAACACGATATGGTGTTTTTTGGTTCGCATTTTTCGATCAGGCCAAATCTTGCAAGCAATTATTAGTCGACAATTGTAAAGTTATAATTTTTGGCATCTTTATATTACTAGATTATTGATTTAAAAACTATTTAAACCGATTTACATTGGTGAGCAATTGCAAATTTTCGGCGTGCAAAATTGAATTCGCTCGCGTGCATTTTTGTGGAGCGCTAGCGCCCTCGGGCGTGCATCTGCCATGGAATCCAGTCTGGATGAGAGAGAGATCGATGACGTTAGTCAGTTCTTTATCGTCGGCGCCGATGCCATTTCGGGCGATCGTACGGGTATTTGGCAAGCTCTATGACGTGATTGTGACGTCGTAGTGACGTAATTTTTGGATGTCATAGTCAGGTGAGGGTTAGGATTGGCATGCCAAAAAATTGTTACGCTACGCCTACTAGAAGAACGTTAGGTACGAAACTACACGAGACCCCAAAAACGAGTGTGGGCTAGCGTCACACGAGTGTGGGCTGACTTCTGACAATGTTTCACCGTATGTGGGGGCATCCTAAACGTTCACAGACTACTAAATTACACCTATCCATGTTTAACTCAGCGCCAGAACCTCTCAAGCAGAAAATAGCCACAATTGCCGGGAAAATGAATCAAAATCAGCTGAACAATAATATCTCTAATCACCGTTGTCAGATATATAGGTAAACAAGCATGAATTCACGGGAGGGTTTTACAACAAAAAATTCATATCTAATCGAAATATCAAACCTATTCATTTCCATCAATAAAATTGAGGTTTAAAAAAATTGAATCTGATTTGCACAAATACATCTTTTAAAATGAAGATTGAACAAGCAAATTCAAAAGCAAATTAAGTAACATTTACCCAAAGAGATACATTGTTTTGATGGCTTTGAAGTCTGATTTCGGCACTTCGAACACTTTGTACACCATGAAATTGACTTATTACATTATATATCCAATTATCCAACAAATAACGAAAAATTCAAAAATTCTACCGGGGGAAAGACTTTAAAATAGAACAAGAATCTACCTATGTATAACGGTAATCATATTTCACGATAATAGTATTTTATGGCAAAATGTAACAAGGAAATGGAAACTTTTCTATTAATTTGTACATCACGAAAATTGCTTTTTATATTATATAGTGAATTATCTTACAAATACTGAGACAATAAAAAAAATTCTACCGTCGGGAAAGACCTTAAAATAAAACCAGAATCTACCTATGTCTAACGATAATCATATTTCCCGATAATGATATTTGTAAGTTAATTCACAATATAACATAATAAGAAAATTTCGTGATGTACAAACAAATAGAAAAGTTTCAATTTATTGTTGCATTTTGTCATAAAATACCATTATCGGAAAATAGGATTATCGTTAGACATAGGTAGATTAGGGTTTTATTTTAAAGTCTTTCCTTGCGTGATGTCAAAATAATATAAAAGTTTCAATTTCTTGTTGCATTTTGTCATAAAATACCATTATCGGGAAATAGGATTATCGTTACACATAGGTAGATTTCGGTTTTATTTTAAAGTCTTTCCCCCCGGTAGAATTTTTTTTATTTTTTAGTGTTTGTAAGATAATTCACTATATAATATAAAATGCAATTTCCGTGATGTGCAAGTTATTAGAAAAGCTTCAATTCCTTGTTGCATTTTGTCATAAAATACCATTATCGGGAAATATGATTATCGTTAGACATAAGTAGATTCCGGTTTTATTTTAAAGTTTTTCCCCCCGGTAGAATTTTTTTTAATATTTGATATTTGTAGGATACTTCACTATATAATATAATAAGCAAATTTCGTGAAGTACAAACAAATAGAAAAGTTTCAATTGCTTGTTGCACTTGTCATAAAATACCATTATCGGGAAATATGATTATCGTTATACATAGGTAAATTCTTGTTCTATTTTAAAGTCTTTCCCCCCGGTAGAATTTTTGAATTTTTCGTTATTTGTTGGATAATTGGATATATAATGTAATAAGTCAATTTCATGATGTACAAAGTATTAGAAGTGCCAAAATCAGACTTCAAAGTCATCAAGACAATGTATCTCTTTGGGTAAATGTTACTTAATTTGCTTGTTCAATCTTTATTTTAAAAGATGTATTTGTGCAAATCAGATTCGATTTGTTCATACCTCAATTTTATTGATGGATATGAATAGGTTTGATATTTCGCTTAAATTTAATTTGTTTTGTTGTGAACCCTCCTGTGAATTCATGCTTGTTTACCTATATATCTGGCAACAGTGAATAGAGATATTATTGTTCAGCTGATTTTGATTCATTTTCCGGCAATTGTGGCTATTTTGTGCCATCAATTGCCTGACTTTAAGAGGTTCTGGCGCTGAGTTAAACATGGATATACGAAATTTAGTAATCTGTGAACGTTTAGGATGCCTAAACTTACGGTGAAACATTGTCAGAACGTCAGCCCACACTCGTGTGACGCTAGCCCACACTCGTGGGATGCCAGCACACATTCGTGTGACGCTAGCCCACACTTGTATGACGCTAGCCCACACTCGTTTTTGTCATGCCTTACTAGGGTTAACTGGGCCGCCGGTATTGTATTTGCGTTGTGTATATAAGATATAGTCTCTATATTGTCAGAGTCACCAAGTTTTTATGTAATAACGTTTATAAAGTCAGTAAAATAGTTGGTTAACCCGTTGACGTCAGGCTAAGCGAGTGTGGGCTGGGGTAACTTTGGTCAAATAGTTTAAAATAGTAAATAGCAATAAAACCTTTTGACGCCAGGCTGAGTGTGAGATGAGCGAGTGTGGGCTGGGGTAATTTTGGTCCGGATTACCGATACTTTTTCCAGTTTGTTTCAGCAGTGACTATTAGTCATAACGATAACGTTATTTTGATAATTATAATGATATAATACAATAAAAAAATAAAAAAAAATTAGCAAATGTATAAAACCTATTAGCATTTATCTACGATAAAATTTATCATAAACCTACGTAATTGCTTCACATAAATTCTGTAATTCCGTTTCAAAGGTTTTGTTTACTCTGGAACTCTCTATACTTTTTCTATATATCAAAGCCATTTTCATCTTATTGGCGCAAAATGCACGTTCGACGTTCATTTCAGCACAAAAACGTACACAGAAACTGTTTCGCCGAAATCACGCGTCATGAGTGTACGAGTGCATCCTTCGCAGAAAACGTTGCTTACCGAAAGGGAATTTTAGCCTATTTTTTCACAGATAGACTATTTCTAGACAGTTTTTGATTACTGCAATTAAACTACAACACATAAGAAAAGAAATGATGATTGACTTATTTGATTTCTACTTAAATTTTGCAATCACGACTTAAAACTAATAACTTATAACGAATAGTATTCAAAATCGCGAAAACGAGATATTGTTTTAACTGAATAGGAAAGGCAGGATCTGGCCCGCGTGCCGTAGTTTGGTGATCCATGTATTAGATCATCCCTGTGCTCATTTAACAATAATTCATTTGTTTCGCTTGATTTCAATTAAATTTAAGATTCCTATTAGTTTACATTTGTAAATTGAACGCATATCGGTACTACTGTTGAAATTGAAACCTTGTCGCGAACTTTCGGTGTTTTCCACCGCGCAGCGCAGACTGCAAGTGCAGTTTCAAGCACTTTGTGGCGTCTGAAGCTGCCGCAAAACCATGGCGGGGATTTTTCAACCATGGCCGCTACGGCCCATGGGCTTTGCTATGGTTAAACCATGGCGGCTGACTTTTTAGCTGTCACAAACCATTGATGATTTAGCAATGGATAGAAAACTCATTGTTGTCGCCACAGACGTTCCACGCTTGAATGACCTTCTGTAAAATCATATTCTGGGGCGCTTAAACAATGCTTTTCTTATGGCGGAGCCGCGTGGAATTAAATTGCGAAGATGTGCGTGACATCGTATATTGAATCCAAAGTGCGATATGCGACCAGAAGGTGGTTTCTGATCAATTCATTTTCGATTCATTTTCCGGCAATTGTGGCTATTTTGTGCCATCAATTGCCTGACTTTAAGAGGTTCTGGCGCTGAGTTAAACATGGATATATAAAATTTAGTAATCTGTGAACGTTTAGGATGCCTAAACTTACGGTGAAACATTGTCAGAACGTCAGCCTGAAAATGCCTGAATGGCGTGCGATTGCATTTTGTGATATTAGCCGATCTAATTCAGTGTAATCTACAGTTTCAAAGGATATGAAGAAGGAGAAATGGTTTTCGAAGATGATGCTCCACATCAATTTTTTTAAAAGAAGCTGAATGATCTAGTTCGCGACCTCAGATTGTCAAAGGACTCTGCCAAATTGTTGGCTTCCAGCTTGAAGATAAAAAATCTTCTTTATGACAGTACCTACATCAGCTTCTTCTGCAACAGGCATAAAGAATAGAGTGACACATCACGGAGGAACTGGTGCATTGCAAAGAAAGGAGCTTCACCAATAACCCTCTGGTTGAATACTCTTCCATCCATTGCTCATTAAGCTCGGCTTGATCAAGCAATATTCCAAGGATCTCGACACGTTATGGTAGGGTTGCCAACCGTCCTTTATTTCGAAGGAAATTCCTTTAGTTTAAGCTTCTCGGTCCTTGTCCTTTTTGGCATTTAGAAAAGATGCTAATTGTCCTTTATTCTTTCTAACGTTGTTTTACCTGATAGTTATAGTACTGTGTTTGATATTGTTCCGTTCTTAAAAAATCGCCTTCGTTTATGTATTTGCAAGCTTTCAATTATTCTTTTTAATATCGCTTTGGTCCGGCTCAAATAGCCAAAGAAATACAATTTTCTTAACATTGTTTGGGTCAATGTTAAATAAACATTAAATGAAAAAACATGAAGATGTTTTAATAAATCTTTTTAGCTTGTATATAATTTTTATTTCATTGTTTTCATTTGATGACGGTAATCCATGTCCTTTATTGAAACTTGTCATAGTTGGCAACCCTACGTTATGGTGACTGCTTCACTTAAATGTGCCAGGCTTTCAACCTTAAATTAGCGCATGACACTTATGTGTAATATAAATATGGCTCTAATATGATTGGTCAGTAAGAGTTAATATTTTTTATGTATACGTCGTATCGTGGACGTATGTCAAAACAAAAGCAATAAGACATTTTCGCGTCTTTTCAAGCATGATAAATGCCTGTCTAAGCGTTTGTGACCCCGGTTGCTCGTCACTTTTTTTTAGCATATTTTAAATTCTAAGAGTTTTATATTTGTAAGTATTTGAAAGCTAAGAATATACAATGAATCTGTTATTACTTAAAGAAAGTAACTTGAGCGAGTTTACAATCGTTTTCGACGCGTTAACAAGCTTGTAATCATTACCCGCACAAAAATAAACAAACAAAGATTGCGGCCGCTCGAAACAGCTCGCGAAAACATTCGCCCTTTGTATCTTGATTATTTTGCGTTGCTCTTCGCTCCAGACGGCCACTCTTATCTCGTTTGAAAGATGAAGTAAGTTGCTTTTTCTGGAGTATTAGATGTCGGGTTCATCTGGCTTGTATTTATAACACCGATTTGAAATACAAAACTTATTTTAATTTTTTTTTTACATTTTCCATTACTTTTGTTTATCAATGTCCACCATTCAGTTTTTATTAATCGATGTTTCCATCTCGTAATCAATATATATTGTTGAACGAAGATTTTTTTAGTAAGTGTGCTGACAAAATTACGTCATAATGATACAAAAACAACAATCAATTTTGTTAATCGGTCTGATTTTTTGAAACGCACGAACTTTACCTGATGGAGAGAAAAGAATATTATTTTCGGATTCAGCAGTGCCAAAATACCCCAAATCAGTTGCAAAAAATCTAAAATCTTCAAGTCACTTTTTACCAGTATTCTTTCTATAATATTTCCGCTGTAGTTCGCATCTCACTCTAGAGCAGTGGTCGGAAAGCTGCGGCCCTTGAGGCAAATGCGGCCCGCGAACGAATGAAACCATTTATTGAAAATCTTAATTTACAACTAAAAACGATAGTGCTTATTTCCCCCTCACATTTGATGAAAGCTCGGATGCAAGAGGTACTGCGCAGCGAGCCACTCGCTTGTCAGATCGTCATTTGAACGATGTGCTGCAGATATCAACAAAGTTACCAGTTCATTTCAACGCATTGGCCACCAAACAAAAGGATCATTCATATCGATGATAAGTAAATGAAAATAATATCCTGGGCTTGATAGCAAATAAAAATGTGCGCATACACATTTTATTGTGACAGGCGTTTAACACAGTAATAGGAGTCCGATTGCGCCATAATTTAAACTTTAATGTGGCGATTGTTTGGAGGCGGAAACTAAAGTACCCCGTAGGCTATCTGGAATGTGTATATTTTGCCCACTAGTTCATAATATTTACCAATCATTGCTCAAGAGCAGGGGTTCTCAACCTTTTTACTGTGCACACCTACAGTAAATATAACCATTCAGTGCATTCATTTCGAATATTACTATGATCACAAATTTATTCTTGTTCATATATATATAACATGTTAAATCGTAAACTTTTTATAAGGCCGAAAGCTCAGTAGAAAACTCATAGATTGTAAAAAGTTAATAATCCGACTATTAGAATAGCATTGCATTTGATACTTCTTCTACGGTTTCATAAAATGAACGCATTCGAGGGAATAACTTTTGGGGTCATTACAACGATTCTTCCAAATATCCTTAATTTAGGTCTATTAGATTACTGCTAAAATGAGGATTATCAATTGAATAAACATCAATGACTTTTTAGATTAATTGACCGCGTTATTCAGATGTTTAAAATGAGCAAATAATCAGTAACAAAAATTGGCTAATTACTGATTTATGAAAGGTATTATAGTTCCACTTCTCGATATATATACGCAATTATAAGGAAAAGGGAATAGGATGGGGTGAAAAAGTCAATGTTGACTTTTTTATTTAAAGTTTCCGAACGCGCAAGACGGATGAAAATCCTTCTAGTTCTTTGAATAATGCATTGGAACATACCGTGTTTCCCCCAAAATAAGACCTACCCTGAAAATAAGACCTAGCCTGAATTTTAGGAATAATTTTAATATAAGCCCCCCCCCCCCCTTGACCTAGTCAATGACGCAATTTTTTTTACCTGGTCGATAGCAAGAAATCTTTCCCATACGACACGTTATAAATGATTAATCTAAAACGCGTGAGGGAGGAAAACGTGTCATTTAAAGTAAATGGATATCGGTTTCAATATTTTTTATAATTGAAAATCCCCCAATTCTGTAATTTCTAATTTTGTTTTGGATAAATAAAATTATACGATTATACGAAAATAAACCCTAGTGGTATTTTTCGAAAGAAAATTGAAATAACACACTGTCTTATTTTCGGGGAAACACGGTATCTTGTCTGATTCCCTGTTCATGATTAGCATAATCTTGGTTACATGTTGCTGGTGAATTAATACATCACGAGTTAGTTGTCTTTTAAATTTGGGAAGCATTTTATTTATTTGAGCACACAGTTTCATTGATCAGCGTTTGGGCGGAAATAAAAATAAAAAAAAAACATCATAGTTTAAATCTATTTCTCTTTTATCTTCCGGTTACTGACATTGACGTAAATCATCACCAAATCTGCTTCAAGGAGTACGTATTATATGTCTTCTGCATCTCTCTTGACAATTGACGCACCATCTTCCAGCTCTTCTCTCTGTCCAAAAAAGTTGTAAATTTTATACCTCTGGTATACATCAGTGACCACCGCGTCGACAATAATTAATCACCTAGAAATAACAGCTATAAATTTCACGTATTGGTTTTATTTTCAGATTTTTATCGTCGTTAGGACGTAGAAAGGTTATTGGCACTTTGAATAAAACAAGTGAGAAAAATAAACAACGAATGCGAAGCAATGCGAAAAATTAAAATTTACGAGTGAGCTGATTAAAGGAGCCTTGGAATGAATTAAATTCATATTGTTCAACATTTCGAAAAGTGACGAAAAAGTTGAAAACTCAATTTTCAACAATCTGGAATATTTATAGTTGTTTTAATTTAAACAAGCAAGGCAAGGAGGAACTGATTATAACTGGATGCTATTTATGAAAGAAAAGGATTCTTTCCGGTTATGGATTTAAATGAGTACAAACATATAGACTCTAGAGCGGTGTTCTTCAACCTTTTTTTTTATCGTTGTGTACATTTTACAAATTTTCAAGACCTCTGTATACCTTACAATGTATACCAACCTCTGTATGCCAATGTTTATTTAGGGCTTAAATATACATTAAATTTATGCCCATATTGTACTGCAATATCATATTGCAATCTAATAATCTAGTGTCCGCAAGTTATAAATTTGACTGACGGCCTCGTCAACAGGAATAATGTTCAACGTAAATCAAACGAAGTGCATGGCAGCTGAAATCACCTACCCAAACACGTGACCGCATTATCTACACAATTAGTGATGTAACAATGTGCTCACGTCGGTTCTTTGCGTAAATGATATTTTATATTTCATGTGCGCCGCGTTTGCACTGTTGTCTACTACGCCTGAATATTTTATAATATGAGAGTTTAGAATCCCTGAATTAGGCTGTACACCCTTTATCAGTTGTATACCATACTTATTGTCCGGTATACAACTGGGTATACCGTATACCCGGTTGAAGAGCACTGCTCTAGACTAGAGGATATACTGACGAGCTCATTGGGCTAAACCAGTGTTTCCCAACCCGAGTCCGCGGAGCGTTTGAATGAGTCCGCAACGAGCCAGAAATTCACTGCACGCCGCAAACGTTTTTGCGATACTTAACTATCAGCCAAGTTACGATTTACGTTAGAATTTACATAAAACGTAAAAAGCAAGTTCATTCACATAACACTAATCCAGTCAATAATTACTGGTTACTGAGTAGGGCTGGGCATATATTCGTATATTCAACTATTGGAATAGAAATTTACTATTCGAAAATTTGGTAACAGGTGACGCGACGGTTCACCTGCGCGTCGCTTTATCAAACAATTGGATTTCACAACTCACTTGCGAATTTCCGACCAAAACACGAGTCGGCACACGCGTCGATACATACAAAAGGGGTGTTTCTCACGAGTACGACAACGAGGAATATTTTTTTCTATGGTAAGTGTCAATGATGGCAATCCAAATTTTTTAAATTGAAAAGCGGCAATACAAAATACTCAAAATAAAACGAAGAATACAATAAGTTTTATGATGGTCCGCGACCGATTAAAAACTCTTTTTTTTAGACATTGCAAATCGCAAAATTTCGGGTGCTACCGTGGTATACGTACTAGGGCTTTTCCCCTTAGGATTCTTTGCTTTACTGCATCCACATTAGTACGTACGGTACTGGAGCGCCGTAGGTATTGAACGAACGGATCAGATTTGTCGAATTCACAAAAATACGAATCAAAACAAAATGTAATCAGACACTTTACCACGCATTTTTGTGTCCACGGGTTGTCATGATATTTTCTGAGTAGTATTGCTTTTATTACGTCAACACAACCGCAGATTAAAATTATCACACTTAAATAAAGTAAGTCCTCGGGTTACGACGGCCCCGACCCCGACGCTGTTTCGAGGTTACGAACGCACTCCATGAAAATATAAAAGATAACACTGTAATATCGAAGCCCTTAAACTGGATCATTGTGATCAAGAAAATCAGTGCTTTTGGCTCATTGGTTTTCGTCATTTACATCGTATCTGGAAAGTTATAGCAGATAGTAGGATTTTTCTAACGGCGATAACAAATTCGCAAGTCAACGCAACCGCGAGTTATTATGAACACAATCAAATTAAGATGGAATGGCATTTTAAATTCTCATTGTTGTCATGGATTAAATATTGTGCTACAGAAAAGGCTCTTTTAACGAACGCGTAATTGCGGCAAATTTCCGATTTTGAAATTCGTTAAAATTCTGTTGTATTTGATTTTATTGGTACGGTTGCAAAAAACGGACATTGAGTCCGCAAAGGTTTTCGCCGTTGATAAAATAGTCCGCGACCAAAAAAGGTTGGGAAACGCTGGGCTAAACTGTTGCCGTTTATTATTGTGTTACTATAATAGTGTTCCGTCTGACCGTTCGCAATTTGCCTCGTCCAGTAGGCCTGATTATATATCATTTGGATATAACTGTACTGTTCAACAATATATCTAAAGTACACTCCTTACTTTTCATCGATCAATGTGGTCGATGATCTAATTGGATCTCGCTAATTTTAATAATTTTTAATAATCTGCAGACAATGTTTAATTGAAATTTGCACTTAAACTTACTATAGACTTTAGGGAATGAATTTCTTCTGTTCACATAATTCATCATAAACCCAGCACATCCAATTTTGAACCCATGCCCCTCTTTCTCGCATAACTTGAACGTTTTACAAAAACGAATGAATGGGTCCTAAAAAACGTGTGACCAATGTGATTAAAAAATACAACTTTAAATTCAGATATATATATTATTTTTATTTATTATATTATTACAAAAATCAATGCTTGAAATGAAGGAAAACAAGACAAGAAAAGTCGCAAAAGCACACTCTCCATTTTACTAAATGATTTTATATTCTGCTTTCTTGGTCGTTACCAATTATTTTGTTTTGTGGAGTTTTGGGTGTAGACTTGCTTTTTCAAATATCGAAAAGCAAAATAAATTTACATGCAAAGAGTCCAGTCAAAGCTAAGTATAAAAATTGGTCACGAGAGAAAGGTGACCATTGACCTTTTAAAAATGTACTCTGTGCTTTCACGCTTAGTAAGGCTAACAGACAAATAACCGCAAAATTTCGTTAAATTCTGCGTAAATTTGGGACACTTCTATGAAACAGCGAATTCCACAAAGTGGTATTTTCGAAAAATATAGGCATGTATTGGGGGTGCTGTCTTGGTGGCTATTTATTATGTTGTACAAACCGTCAGATCTTTTTCATAATCAGGCTCGAAATCATCCTCGAATATGGCTTCAAAATTTGTTTCAAGGTCTGGTTCAAAATCTTCTTCGTCGTCAAAATCGTTTTTATCATTCAGAAAATTTCGAAGATATTCTTTCTCGAGATTTTTATCAAAATCTTCCTTGTAGTTAAAATTTCCAAACTGTAGAGTTTCTAGAATGTTTTATTCATATTGTATTTCATTAAAAAAGGTTACAAAACAACAATTAACGTTAAAAAAGTTTGATTTGTTTCAAGTGAAATTCAATAGATAATATGACATACAACTTACTTGCTATTATGCAGCAGTAAAGAAGCACAACAGGCGTGATCTTCATTTTCTGCAGCTTTTGTATTAACTATAATCCTAATGAATCTGTTAAAAAAAAATCTGTTAACATTTAAAAAGTGTTATGCGAAGTAATCAAAACAACGGATTTACCAAAGTTTCAACAAATCTATCATTGCTATCATAGGAACTAAACTCTACCAGTACTGTTTGATAAGCTACCGAAAAGAAGTAACTCCGCACCAAAAATAACGAATTCCGCCTAAAGTTATAAGTAGATTAATCTAGTTCAGAATTCCGAGTTACGTGGGATTGAGCTAGATATCACAACATTTATGTTTTAAATATCGCAGTAATTTCAGACATTTAGACTGTTGGGCTACTTCCAATGAATAATTTTCTAAGATTAGGAATGGTCAGAACTTATATATATTTCCGATTTCTATGCCAGGTTACAACTCTAAGCCTCGATTTCAACAAACTGTCCCGTCGTCCCACCCGGTAGACTTAAATGTACCGGACATACAGTATGACAGTCATAAATGTTTTTTTTGTTTTGTTTACTATCAATACAAAGATTTTTATGGCAATGAAACCAGTCCATTTATCTCCACTAATTCCGTGGGAGAGGGAGAGAGACTACTATATATAATGTTTTGTTATAATTGTTGTATATTTATTTAATACATCAATTTAACATCTCGCGGAAGCTTTACTGTCGTTAATTTATTCAAAATGCCGAAAGAAAAGTGCACTTTTTCTAGTGATGTTCCTACGCCTACGGATCGAATCAAGATTTTCCAATACGCACTGTCCCGTATCAAACGTGACAAGAGAAAATGATCCAATGAAAATTCCAATCAATAAGAGCTTTGCTCGAACTGAAACCGTATAGTAAGCCTGGATAAACTTTTTTTTATGTCATTTTCTAAAAACATTAATTGTTTTAATTTAGGCGTGCGATTCATTTTGATGTAGAAGTTTCTTTGTTGAACTGAAAAACCTGGATTGACTCGTGACTATGTTGCGATATATATCTATATTGTTTAGAGAGAGAGAGAGGTTGAAGCCGGCAGTGGAAGTTGAAATCGTGTAGTAAATCACATTCAATAACCCATTATCAGCACCGACTTCCTGCTTGTTATTAGAATTTATTCGTTTGACAGTAGAAACAAGCTTCCGCAAAATGTTATAATATTTTGAAACTTTGATACTTTTTGTAGACACAATGGTGAGTAACAGTTATATGGCAGACCGCCAAAAGCTGAAGCTGGCGGTGGAAGTTGAATTCGTGTAGTGAATCACATTCAATAACCCATTATCGGCATCGACTTCCTGTGTAGTTATTAGAATTTATTCGTTTGACAGTTGTGACAAGCCTCCGCTAAAAAATATCAAATTCATCGTTAGCAAAGTAGTTATTATGACAAAACATGCAAATTTGTGTAATAGTGCAGTGCTTCTTAGACACGAAATTTACATATAGATCGTTTTGTAAATGTTGTTCTTGTTGGTAATTCTTCCCATTGATATGAAAAAATCTTTTTTCTTATTACCTACTTAATGAATCAATTTAGCATCTAACGTTAGCTGTACTGTCGTCAAATTATTCAAAATGCCCCCCAAAAAATGGAAGTTTTCCAATGAGTTGAATATTACTAAGCCTCAGAATCAAACCAAGATTTGTTCAATACGGACTGTCCCGTTTTTTGTTTGTTTTTATATATATGGTAAGCCTGGATGAACTTTTACTTTAATGTCATTTCCTCAAAACATCAACTGTTCCAAGCTATGCGGGCGAATCATTTTGGTGTAAAAATTTCGTTGTTGCACTGAAAAACCTGGATTATTAGCAGTTTATAATGTGTGATTCAATAAGTATTATAGCAATATTAAAGAAATGAAAAATATAGGTACTACTACAGCAAAAACAAAAACACTCTCCAAGAACGTCAAAATTCCTCCCTGTTTACGAATTTCTCCCCGATTGCAAAACGTTGCTTTGAGCAGAGGAAATTTTGCTGGAACAAATTTTGTGCAAAGTGGGTTTATTATCAGAATACAGTATATAAAAGGTACCGATTGTACCAAAAATTCTTTTGGGTGCAACTGTAACTTGACCCTGGCTGTATCCGGTACAACCGTGTGTTCTCGTTAACTATACACCCTTCCGATACAGTGACTACCGTCAGTAGATATTAAATGATCGAAGAATGAGGTTCCAATATCATTGCACCTATGTATATTTGCACCCGACCAATTGTTTTGAAATTTTCAGCGGTTTAAGATTGTATAATTGTATCGCTGAAAAATCATTATTATTTTTTTTTGAAACATTTTTGGGGCCTCTTTTAAATTCTTTTTTTTGTGCGGTTCGGCTTTCGCATAAGTTCAAATCTGCTGCTAAGATTTGATACGATGCCGGTAAGCCACTGTGACAGATGCGTACACAGACCATTTCGTGCCCATATATTTGATCATCGCTTTTTCGTTATTATTGGATACGAATTGACCTTGGATCGTTGTGTTATTTTGTTGTCGTTGATCTCTTTGTTCATATTTTTTCTTCTTCTTGTGAAAAAAAATTGTTTTTCTCATCAACTACTGGACCAATTGCTTTGCTATTTTTAGTGACTAAAGATTGTATTTTTTGCTATTGCTTTAATTTATTCCTAAACTTTCTATGAATCCTACGAGATCTTATATTCCATCCAAAATTTCGCTAAATTTTCATTTTTCATGGGAACACGGTTTCAATTCGTCAAGCGTGACGTCTGTTTACGACTAGGGATGTAAGTTTCGGAATTTCGAATCGAAGCGATTCGAATCAACATCAATTCGAATCGATTCGAAGTAATTTGAGAAAAAGCGTTCCCAAGTCGTAACACTCCGGGGGTTGTTATTGGACACGTAGTGGACATAACGATCGTTTCAATATTATGTTGTTGTTGTTGTTCTTGTTCTTTGACACGTTTTTAAAAAGTCGCTTTTCTCTTTGAATACTGGACCAATTGCTTTGAAATTTTCAGTGGTTAAAGATTAATTTTTTCGCTAGAAGGCTATTACTTTTATTTATTTCAAAATTTTGCGTGAATTCTATGAAATTTGATATTTCGTCTAAAATTTTGCTGTATTATTTTTTATCCATGGGAACACGGATTTTAGTCAGTGTCGTACGTTTTGATTCTGCAAAATTCTTGCTACTGGAAATTCAGAACTTTTTTGAGGGTACCGGTAGCGTCAAAGGTACCGGTAAGGACTGATTCGCTCTGGTCTAACGTGTCCATATATTTGTGCGTAGCTCTCTTGTATTTCATACGGGTCACGGCCTCAGAACCCATGGTTTCGTTAAATTTTTTTTAGACTATTCAAAATGTTAAGAAGTTCTACAATATGTTATTATATGAACATGTCTTTAAATTACTTAAGTTATATATTGTCTTTATAACAACAATATTTCTCATTAAAACATAAGTCTGCGATGCTTCCCTCGTTATAATTTGCTTTCTTTAAAATCACGGCGCAAGCGGTACTAACGCATATTTCACTGACGTTTATCATTTAGATGAATTTAAAAAAAAAACATCACTATACATCCGGTATTGTTTGCGAACATAAATTAATGTAATAAATAAATATAACTGAGTGTAACTCTATATATATATATAGCAATAATAATATTCTCTAATATACTATGTAGTTGAAGCATCAATTTAATGTTTTCTTCTACTAATTTCACTCATTCTTCAAGTTTATTTTTGTTATTTAATCCCACTTTATGCTACAGTTCTTTCAAATCTAAGGGTTATGATGTTATATTAAATAGAATCAGATTCGAAAAGTACTTTCTTGCAAATGCGGCCCGCGAACGAATGAAACCATTTACTGAAAATCTTAAATTATAACTCAAAAACAAAGGTACTGATTTCAATTATTTCCCCCTCAGATTTGACAAAAACACCAAGTCTTGTATGTAATAATAAATGAAACACGGCCACATACAGGTTTTATTGCGGCATGCATTTAATATGGTAGTAGGAGTTGCGATTGCGCCAGAATTTGAACTTCAATGCATTGATTGTTTGGTGGCAGAAATGGATTCGGCCTGCACTCTATCTGGAACTTTTATATTTGGCACGTAGTACATAATGTTTGCCAACCATTGCTCTAGAAAATTTTTCTCACTTCTGGTTTGCCGTTAGACAACAGATTACGTCAGTATATCTCCCACCTAGAGCAGATATAATCAATCGATGCATTCATTTCAAATCTTACTATGAACACAAATTTATTCTTGTTTATATATTAACATGTTAAATCGTAAACTTTTTATGAGTTCAGCAGAAAACTTATAGATTGTGAAGAGTTAATATTTTTAGTATTGGAATACCATCGCATTTGCTACTTCTTCTACTGCTTCAAAAGATGATTAAATTGGATGGAATGACTTTTGGGGCCATTACAACGGTTCTTCTAAATTACCTTAATTTAAGTCTATTAGCTTACTGCTAAAAAGAGAAGTTGAATAAACATCAATGCCTTTGTAGATTAAATGAATGCGTTATTCAGAAGTTTGAATAAGTAAATAATCATTAACAAAAATTTACTAATTACTGACTTATTATAGTTCCACCTGTCGATATACAATATACGCAATTAAAAAAAAATGGAATAAGATGTGATAAATAGTCAATAATCCCCTTTCTAAAGTTTTCAAACACGCAAGAGTAGTGAAAATACTTCTAGTTATTCAAATAATGTTTTGAAACATATATTGTTGGCGAATAAGCAGAATCTCGATTACACGTTGCTGGTAAATTAATTCAGCGTGAGTTATTTTTAATATGGGAAGAAAGTATTTTATTTAATTCGAGCACACAGTTTCACTGATCAGTTTTAGGATGGAAATGAAAACTTGAAAAAAAAACATAATTTAAATCCATTCTTATTTTCTCTTCCTCTTCCGGTTACAAACATTGACGTAAATTCGTTACCAAATTTGTTTCAATCAGTAATTAACCTAATTTACTTGAGCCTCTTGTTCCTCCGCATTTCTCTTGACAATTGACGCAAAACGTTCCAGCTCTATTCTCTGTTCAAAAAGGTTGTAAATTTTAAACCTCTGGTATACATCAGGGACCACCGCGTCGAAAATAATTAATAACCGATAAA
The DNA here is from genome assembly GCF_964204865.1 of Styela clava. Lineage (NCBI taxonomy): Eukaryota > Metazoa > Chordata > Ascidiacea > Stolidobranchia > Styelidae > Styela > Styela clava. The sequence goes on along the minus strand of NC_135251.1, from coordinate 16,637,571 downwards.
TAGCATCTATAAATTTCACGCATTGGTTTTGATTTTCAGATATTTCTCGTCGTTGGGACGTAGAAACGTATTGGATCTTTGAATGAAACAAATAAAAATAAAAAAGAATGAGAAGCAATACGAAATATTAGCATTTGCGATTGAGTTGATTAAAAGAGCCTGGGATTGGATTAAATTTCAATTTGTTCAATATTTCGAAAAGTGACGAAATAGTTGTTTTAATCTGAGTTAATTTATTATGAGGCGTTTAGCACCTTCATTGCAATCAAGACAGCGAGAAACTGATTATAGCTGGATGCTATTTATTCAAGAAAAGGAATCTTTCCGGTTATGGACTTGAATGAGTACAAACACATAGAGGATATACAGACAATGTTATTGGGCTGAACTGTTGCCATTTATTAAACTTGTGTTACTATAATAGTATTCAATCTGACCGTTCGCAATTTGGCTCGTCCAGTAGACCTAATTATATCATTTGGATATACCTGTACTTTTCAACGATATATCTAAAGCACACTACTTACTTTTCATCGATTAATGTGGTTGCAAGCGAAAATTGGATCTCGCTAATTTCAATAATTCTCAATAACCTAAAGACGATGTTTAATTGAAATTTGTACTCAAACTTACTCCAGACACCACGGAATGATGTTCTTCTGTGCTTATAATTATTCTTAAACCCAGCACATCCAATTTTGAACCCATCCCCGTCTCTCTTACATAACTTGAACTCGCGACAAAAAGCAAGATTCTGTTCCTAAAAAAACGTGTGACCAATGTGATTAAAAAATACAATTTTAAATTCAGATATATTATATTCATTATTATTTTGAAAAACTATGTTTGAAATAAAAGAAAACGAGACAGGAAAAGTCGGAAAAGCACACTCTCCATTTTATTTAAATCTGCTATCGTGGTCGCTACCAAACGTTCTGTTTTGTGGAGTTTTGGTGTAGACTTGCTTTTTCAAATATTGGAAAGCAAAATAAATTTGGATGCAAAAGTGCAAGAAAGCCCAGTCAAAGCTAAGTATAAAAATTGATCACGAAAAAAGGCGACCATTGACCATTTAAAATGTACCCTTATCACGCTTAGTAAGGCTATCAGACAAATTACTGCATAATTCCATGAAACTCTGCGTAGAATTTAGGGCACTTCTATGCAACAGCGAATTGATATTTTCGAAAAATAAGGGCATGTATTGTGAGTGCTGTCTTGGTGGCTATTTATCATGTTGTACAAACCGTCAAATCTTTTTCATAATCATGCTCAAAAGCATCCTCGAATATTGCTTCAAAATTTCTTTCAAGGTCTGGTTCAAAGTCTTCATCGTCGTCGAATTGGGTGTCAATCTCCGCTTCAATACTTTTTTCATCCAGAAAATTTGGAAGATATTCTTTTTCGAGATTTTTATCAAAATCTTTCTTGTAGTCAAATTCTTCAAACTGTAGAGCTTCTGAAATGTTTTATTCATGTTGCATTTCATTAAAAAAGGTAACAAAACAACAATTAACGTTAAAAAAGTTCGATTTGTTTCAATTGATATTCAATAGAAAATATGACAAACAACTTACTTGCTATTATGCAGCAACAAAGGAGAACAACAGGTGTGATCTTCATTTTGTAATTTATTTTCTGCAACTTTTGTATTACCTAGTAACCTGGTGAAATAGAAAAATAACTGTAAACATTTAAAAAGTGTAATGCGAAGTAATCAATACAACGGACTTACCAAAGTTTGAATAAATCAATCACCACTAGCATAGAAATATATATCGAAACTAAACTCTACCAGTGCTATTTGATAAGCTACCAAAAAGAGCTACATCCGCATCAAAAATAACGAATTCGGCCTAAAGTTATAAGTCCAGTAATATAGTTCAGAATTCAGAGTTACGTGGGATTGAGCAAGATATTACAACAAATATTTTTCAAATAAGGCAGTTATTTCAGATATTTTGATTGTTGGGCTACTTCCAATGAATAATTTTTCAAGATTAGGAATGGTCCGAACTCATATTTTTGATTTATATTCCAGGTTACAACTCTGACCCGAGCTGTCCCGCCGTCACACCCGGTGGACCTATGGCCCCACAGTATGGAAGTCATAAATGTTTTTGTTGTTGTTTAATATCAATACAAATACTTTTATGGCAAGGACACCAGTCCATTTATCTCTCTGATTCCATACTCGTTGTATGTTTGATACATCAATTTAACATCTAACGTTAGCTTTACTGTCGTTAACTTATTCAAAATGCCGAAAAGAAAGTGCACGTTTCCAGTGATGTTCTAGTATCACTAAGCCTACGAATCGAACCAAGATTTGTTTGATACGCACTGTCCCGTTTTTTGTTTCATATATATATATATATGGCCTGGTACTTTTTCTTTAATGTCATTTCCTTAAAACATTACCTGTTTTAGTATATTCGTGCGGATCATCATGATCTAAAAGTATCTTTGTTGAACTAAAAGACAGGGATTGACCCGTGAATATGTAGCGATATCTTTATTGTTCAGAAAGAAAGTTTTTTTTATTTCGACATTCTGTTTTTTGGTATTTTTCCCAGACACAATGGTGAGCATGGCAGGGGCGCCAAAAGCTGAAGCAGGCAGTTGAAGTTGAAATGGTTTAGTAAATCACATTCAATAACCCATTATCAGCACCGACTTCCTGGCTGTTATTAGAATTTATTCGTTTGTCTGTTGTGATATGAGCTTCCACAATATTTTGACGTTATGTTTTTGGTACTTTTCGTAGACACAATGATGAGTAACATATGGCAGAGGCGCGAAAAGCTGAAGCCGGCAGCGGAACTTGAAATCGTGTATGAAACAATTTCCATAACCCATTATCAGCACCGACTTCCTGCTTGTTATTAGAATTTATTCGTTTGACAGTTGTGACAAGTTTCCGCGAGAAATTTTCAAATTCATTGTTTGCAAAGTTGTTATCGTGACGAAACATGCAGATTTGTGTAATAGTGCAGTTCATTTTGGACACGCAATTTACATATGGATCATTTTGTTGTTCTTGTTGATATTTCTTGTTGTTGTTATGAAAAATTCGCATTTTTTTATCAACTACTTAATACGTCGATTTAATATCTAACGTTAGCTGTACTGTGGTCAAATTATTCGAAATGCCAAAAAGAAAGTGGACGTTTTCCAATGAGTTAAATACTACTAAGCCTCCGAATTGAACCAAGATTTGTCCAAGTCGGATTGTCCTGGTTTTTTGTTTCATATATATATATATATATGTTAAGCCTGGATGAAGTTTTTCTTTAATGTCAATTCCTCAAATCATCAACTGCTCCAATCTATGCGTTCGAATCATTTTGATGTAAAAGTTTTCATGTTGAACTGAAAAAACTGGATTTTTGGTAGTTTATAATGTGTGCTCAAAAAAGTATTATAGCAATTAAAGAAATGTAAAATATAGGTACTACTACAGCAAATACAAAAACCCTTTCCCAAGAACGACAAAATTCCTCCATGTTGCGGAATTCCCCCACGATTGGAAAACGTTGGTTTGAGCAAAGGAAATTTTGCTGAGAAAAAAATTCTGCAAAATGGGTTTATTATCATATATATAATATAAGGTACCGATTGTACATTTTCCCTCTAAATTTTTGACATTTTGTTTTTTGGTACTTTTTCCAGACACAATGGTGAGTGATATCTTTATTGTTCAGAGAGAGAGTTTTTTTTTTTATCTTGACATTCTGTTTTTTGGTACTTTTCCCAGACACAATGGTGAGCATGGCAGGGGCGCCAAAAGCTGAAGCAGGCAGTGGAAGTTGAAATCGTTTAGTAAATCACATTCAATAACCCATTATCAGCACCGACTTCCTGCCTGTTATTAGAATTTATTCGTTTGTCAGTTGTGATATAAACTTCCACAAAATTTTGACGTAATATTTTGGTACTTTTCGTAGACACAATGACGAGTAACATATGGCAGAGGCGCCAAAAGCTGAAGCCGGTAGCGGAACTTGAAATCGTGTATAAAACAATTTCCATAGCCCATTATCAGCACCGACTTCCTGCTTGGGAAAAAATTTCTGCAAAATGGGTTTATTATCAGAACAGTATATATATATATATATATAAGGTACCGATTGTACATTTTCCCTCTAAATCATGAAAGCTTTTGAGTGCAACTCTAACTTGACCCTGGCTGTATCAGATACAAAAGTGTGTTCTCGTTAACTATACACCCTTGCTATACAGTGACTACCATCAATAGATATCAAATGGTCGAATAGCTTCAGGAGGAGGTTCCAATATCATTGCATCTACGTATATTTGGCCCGATCAATTGCTTTGAAATTTCAGAGGTTTAGGATTGTATTATTGTATATTTCGCTAAAATATCATTATTTCTTATTTTTCAAACATTTTCGGAGCCTCTATTGAATTCGTTTTTTTGTGCGGTTCCGCTTTCGCAAAAGTTCAAATATGCTGCTCAGATGCGATACGGAACCGGAAGGCCACTGACAGATTGCATACCCAGACCATTTTGTTCTCATGTATATATTTGATAATCGCTCTCTTGTTATTATTAGATACGAATTGACCTATGCATCGTTGTGTTATTTTGTTGTTGTTGATCTCCTTGCTAGTAATTCTTTAATTCTACTTACTATTGTGAAAAGGATTGCTTTTCTCATTAACTGCTGGATCAATTGCTTTGCAATTTTCTGTGATTAAAGATTGTATGTTCGCTAGAAGGCTATATTGCTTTAATTTATTCCTAAATTTCTATGAAACCTACGAGATCTGATATTTCATCAAAAATTCCGCTACATTTTTATTTTTCATGGCAACACGGTTTCAATTCGTCAAGCGTGACGGCCGTTTGTGACGCTACGCGAAACTCCTAGTCAGGATTGCCATATAGGCTTTTTAAACGCCAAATTTCACGATTTTGGTGTTTTTGAAACACGTTTGGCGTCAGAATTTCCGTTTGGCTTTTTCTTTTTTTTTATGTCCATTCTACTGTTTATTATTAAAATCATTTAAAATACAATACCGGTATTTAGTGCGCAGCTCAGCTACTCAACATTCAGATTTTCTGTTAACCACAACCAATCAAATAAAAATAAGCCAACAATGACATAACATGTGCTATCGATTGGGTTGTATTATGTATGTCTGAGGAAGGCTGACCTTGGTCCGACGAAACGTTACAGAAATACATTTGTGTTAGTGTGCAGCAAGACTATCGAATCGCTTAGAATGAAATAACATTTGCAGTTTTTGCAGCCGCCCAGACATATGTTCAGGCAGACTTCGTTTTTATAGTTTCGCTTGTTACAGTGTTATTTTTTTGGCTTTTTGATGGTTTTGAATTTTTTATGTAGATGTCAGCTTAACTATATTATGTCGGATATACATTCTAATTCTGCTATTCAATATTCCTTCTTAGTTGTAAACCCTTGATCGTGCTGAAATGAAAATCGTCATGATAGCAACCAAAACTACAAATTTTAGTGATATTAAGCATTTGGTGTGGCTCCCCAAATCAACTGATGTCTCTAAATCAGCATAGTGCGAACTGTGCAAATCCACTATGTGCTGGGAGTTTCAAATCATGAGGTTTTGTACTTGTTATAATTGTTTTTTCTGCCTTATTTCTGTCTTGATTTGGCTTTGTCCTCACTGGGATCTGGCAACCCTGCTCCGAGCACGTTTTACAATTGATACCGGAGGGTACGTACGAAAAGTATTTTGTTGCAAACGCGGCCCGCGAACGAATGAAACCATTTACAGAAAATCTTAAATTGCAACTTAAAACAAAGGTGCTGATTCTAATTATTTTCCCTTCACACTTGATGAAAGCAGGGATGCATGCGGTACTTGCTTGTCAGATCGTCATTTGAAAGACGTACTGCAGATATCGTCAGCTTCAACAAAGTTACCAGTTCAATTTAACGCTTTGTGAATCAGACAGAAGCAAAAACAATACAATCCTTCCCATTGATGCTATGTAGATAAAAATAAAGTCTTGTGTAATAATATTTAAAACACTGCCAGTCAGGCTTGTCCATGGGACATATTATTTTTCTGTGCCATTCCCATCCCATCCCGTAGTACTTATGTCTGCCCCATCCCATCTCATGTCATTCCCATTGGAATAAAATTCAATAAAAATTGGTAAATTTAGGTTTAGCGTCTACTAAATAGGACTACATTTACGAAGAGACATACGAATGCGAAACAACAAAATTTTCGGAGTTTGTTAAGTTTATATTCATAACTATTATACATGTGTTCACGAGGTATATTGTTAATGCTGAATATATTTTGCTCTTTATAACTAACAAGAGAGCTATGCTCAAACATATATGAACGCGAAATCCATAACGAAATGTTTTACCATCTTTTTCCCGAAAATCAAACGGTTTTCGTGTCTCACGTGTCCTATGGGAAATATAAATGTGTCCCATCCCATCCCATGGGACGTTTACCATGGACAAGCCTACTGCCAGTAATGGGAGTTAGTGATCGCGCCGTAATTTGTTTGGTGTCGGAAATAAATACGGTCCTCACGCTGTCTGAAAAGTTTATATTTTGCCCGGTAGAACAAATTGTTTGCCAGCCATTGCTCTCAAAATACTTTCTCACTTCTGGTTTTGTCGTTTGACCACAGATTACATCTGTATAGCTCACACCTAGCGCAGATATAATCAATCAATGCATTCATTTCAAATCTTACTATGATCACAAATTTATTCTTGTTTATATATTAACATGTTAAATCGTAAACTTTTTATAAGATACGAAAGTTCAGCAACAACTCATACATTGTGAAGAGGTAATATTTTGAGTGTGGGAATACCATGGCTTTCGTTACTTCTTCTACAGTTTCAAAAGATGATTAAATTCAAGGAAATGACCTTTGGGGACATTAAACGGTTCTTCCGAATATTCTTAATTTAGGAGCATACTGCTAAAAAGAATATTATCAATTGAATAAACATGAATGACTTTGTAGATCAAATGACCAAAAATGGCTAATTACTGACTTATGAAAGGTATTATAGTTCCACTTCTCGATATACAATATACGCAATTTAAAAAACAATGGAATAAGATGGGATTTTTTTTATTTTAATCGAGCACACAGTTTTACAGATCAGTTTTTGAGTGAAAATTAAAACTTAAAAAAAAAACATAGTTCGAATCTATTTTTATTTTCTCTTTCTCTTCCAGTTACTAACATTGACGTAAATTCTTTACCAAATTTGTTTCAATCAGTAATTAACCTATTATTTTTAAGATTCTTTCCCCCTTGCATTTCTCTTGACAATTGACGCACCACCTCCCAGCTCTTTTCTCTGTACAAAAAAGTTGTAAATTTTAAACCTCTGGTATACATCAGTGACAGCGTCGACAATAATTAATAACCGATAAATAGCATCCATAAATTTCATGTATTGGTTTTGATTTTCAGATATTTCTCATCGTTAGCACGTAGAAAGGTAATTGAAATTTGAATAAAACAAGTACGAAAAAAAGACGGATAAGAAGCAAAAACAAAAGCAAGGAGAACTGATTATAACTGGATGGTATTTATGGAAGAAAAGGAATATTTCTGGTTTTAGACTTGAATGATTACAAACACATAGAGGATATACAAATAATCTCATTGGGCTGAAGTTTAACTATTGCCGTTTATTAAACTTATGTTACTATAATAGTGTTCGGTCCGACCGTTCGCAATTTGCCTCGTCCAGTGGACCTAATTATATCTCATTTGGATATAACTGTACTGTTCAACGATATATAAATATATCTGAAGCGCGCTTCTTACTTTTCATCGATCATTGTGGTCGCAAACAAAAATTGGATTTCGTTAATTTTAATAATTTTCAAAAACCTGCAAACAATGTTTAACTTAAACTTACTATAGACATTGGGGAATGAATTTCTTCTGTTCACATATTTCTTCTTAAACCCAGCACATCCAGTTTTGAACCCATGTCCCTCTTTCTCACATAACTTAAACTCGTCACAAAAATCAATATTTCGTTTCTAAAAAAACGTGTGACCAATGTGATTAAAAAATACAATTTTAAATTCAGATATATTGTATTTCTTATTATTTTAAAAATCAAAGCTTGAAATAAAGGAAAACTTTAAAATGTACTCTATGCTTTCCCGCTTAGTAAGGCTAACAGACAAATAATCGCATAATTTCGTGAAATTCTGCGTAGAATTTGGAGCACTTCTATGTCACAGAAAATTTCACAAAGTGGTATTTTCGGAAAATATAGTCATGAATTGGGGGTTCTGTTTTTGTGGCTATTTATTATGTTGTACAAACCGTCAGTTTTTTTTCATAATCATGCTCAAAATCATCCTCGAATATGGCTTCAGAAAGGTCTGGTTCAAAGTCTGCGTCGTCGGCAAAATCGGTGTCAATCTCCGCTTCAATATTTATTTCATCCAGAAATTTTCGAAGATATTCTTTCTCGAGATTTATATCAAAATCTTTCTTGTAGTCAAATTCTTCAAACTGTAGAGCATCTAAAATGTTTTATCCATATTGCATTTCATAAAAAGTAACAAAACAACAAATAAAAAAGGTTTGATTTGTTCCAACTGAAATTCAATAGATAATATGACATACAACTTACTTGCTATTATGCAGCAATAAAGGAGCACAACAGGTGTGATCTTCATTTTCTGCAGCCTTTGTATTAACTACAATCCCAATGAAATAAAAAAAATCTGGTAATATTCAAAAAGTGTTATGCCAAGTAATCAATACAACGGAATTACCAAAGTTTTAATAAATCTATGCCTACTATCTTAGAAATATACATCGAAACTAAATTCTACCAGTACTATTGGACAAGCTACTAAAAGGAAGTAATTCCGCATCAAAAATAACCAATTCGGCTCAAAGGTATACAGTAATATAATTTAGAATTCTGAGTTACGCGCGATTTAGCTATTTACGACAATTACTTTTTAAATATCGCAGTTATTTCAGACAGTTTGACTGTTGGGCTACTTCCAATGAATATTCTTTCAAGATTGGGAATGATCGGAACTTATATTATCGATTTAAATTCCAGATTACAACGCTAACCCGACTGCGCAATAATTTAATCTGTGCTCCGCATAATGTTTCGTTGAACATCTATTACCCCCGAAGAGGTTCATCATACGTCCCGATTTAGCTGGGTAAGTCTCGATTTCAACAAGCTGCCCCGTCGTCCCGCCCAGTAGACTTAAATGTTCCGGTCATATATATAGTGTGGCAGTCATGAATGTTTTTTTTTTTGTTAACTATCAATACGAATATTTTTATGGCAATGGAACCAGTCAATTTATCTCCCCTAGTTCCACGAGTGAGGCAGAGAGACTACTTACTATATTGTTTTGTCATAATTGTTGTATATTTGATATATCATTTTAACATCTCGCGTTAGCTTTACTAACGTTAGGTTATTCAAAATGTCAAAAAGAAAGTGCACGTTTCCAGTCATGTACCAGTATCACTAAGCCTACGAATCGAACCAAGATTTGTCGAATACGCACCGACCCGGTTTTGGTTTCATATATATATACGAAATGGTAAGCCTGGCTAGACTTTTTCTTTTATGCCATTTCCACAAAACATTAAATGTTCCAATCTATGCGTGTGGATCATTTTGATGTAAAAGTTTCTTTGTTGAACTGAAAAACCTGGATAGACTCGTGAATATGTTGCGATATCTTTATTGTTCAGAGAGAGAGGTTTTAATATTTTTACATTTTGTTTTTTTGGCGCTTTTCGTAGACACAATAATGAGTAACATAGAGCAGGGGAAAGCTGAAGCAGGCAGTGGAAGTTGAAATCGTGTAGTAAATCACATTCAATAACCCATTATCGGCACCGACTTGCTGCTTGTTATTAGAATTTATTCGTTTGACAGTAGTAACAAGCTTCCGCAAAATGTTATATTATTTTGAAACTTTGTTTTTTGATACTTTTCGTAGACACAATGGTAAGTAACATATATATATATGGCAGAAGCGCCAAAAGCTGAACCGGCAGTGCAAGTTGAATTCGTGCAGTAAATCACATTCAATAACCCATTATCGGCAGCGACTTCATGCGTAGTTATTAGAATTTATTCGTTTGACAGTTTGTGACAAACTTCCGCAAGAAAATTTCAAATTCATCGTCAGCAAAGTAGTTATTATGACAAAACATGTGTGGCGTACCAAAATTGATATCACCACTCAGGTTCTTTCTGCCAGCTTATTGGACACTGAAGTTGCACTAGATGTCAATCACGAAATAATCTTCTTGCGGTTCCAAATACAGCAGAGTAACTAATTTAACTAACTAGATTAATTATACACCTGTAAGAACCTAATACAACCAAATACTCCAATACGAAATACAATAAACAAATAAAAACACAGTACAAATACCGTAGGATACATACGTAACACAAGATACGGAATTGGTTTATGACGTCACAGTCATGAACTATTTACTTATAATGGGATACTCTAAACCGGGTAAAACATACCTAGATATACATAAGAATAACTAGTATGACACTAAAGATACAACACAAATCCTATCTTATCGACAAACACGTAATATACATGGAAATACGCATAGACATATGGAAATTTGGTAAAGCAAAACATTCTACCCACTTAGAGAAATAGTCCGACAGAACCAAAATGTGTTCGTTGCCATTTTCAGTCACTGGCAATGGTCCAAGAAAATCAATAGCAATCCTTTCCATAGGAGCTCCAGATATAACTTGTTTCAAATCTCCCTGTCTTCTTCCGTAAAGCATCTTTGTTGAAGCACAAGACTTACAAAATTTGCACCATTTCAGAATGTCCCTTTTGAAACCGGGCCAATAAAATCTGCGCCTCATATTCTTGAAAGTCCGATTAGCACCAAGATGACCTGCAGTGCGCAAAGAATGGAGCTTATGAAACAAATCGTGCCTCAAATTTGATGGAACAATCAATTGGATAAGCGATTCCTCCGATCTACAATCAGGTATCCAACGACGATAGAGAAGTCCATTATCTACAAAAATCAAGTCCCACTGCGACATTAAACGTTTGGTCACTGTTGATTCAGGCATGTATTCTTGAATATCAGGTTTCTGAGCAGTAAGTTGTTTCCATTTCAAAACAGCAGAAATATCTGGATCTTCACTTTGCCAAGATTTAATTTGCTCATCTGTGTATGCATCTAGCCAATTACAATCGGAACAGTCTGATGATGATTGACTGGGCTGTTTTGAGATTGCACCCACAATAACCTTATTCACAGTTACATCTCTATTGGTACCACAATCAGAACAATCTTCTCGTTTGCATTTGCGAACTTGGCGTGACAATCCATCAGCATTGCCATGTTTTACGCCAGGTCTGTGTTCAATCTTAAAGTCATAAGCACCAAGTGTTAATATCCATTTTGCCAACATTCCTTGTGGTTCACGAAAATTGATCAACCATTTTTAGAGCAGCATGATCTGTGCGAATTCCGAACGGTCTCCCGAGAAGAAAATGACTGAAGTGACGAACAGCCCACACCACAGCTAATAGTTCTCGGTGTGTAGCACAGTATCTACGTTGAGACTTGGACATAGTCTTACTGGCATAAGTTCATTGTCGTCCTGAACTTGAGATAACACTGAACCAATCCCAAAACCACTGGCATCAGTATCCAATACAAATTCGCCGATTGTCCTCGAAAAGCTAAGAATTGGGGCAGATGTCAGACAATGCTTCAAAGTTTCAAAATCCTTTTGACATTCAGTACTCCATACAAAGGAAATATTCTTCCTGGTCAATCGAATAAGAGGTCCAGCAATTGTTGAATAATCTTGAACAAACTTCCGGTAGTAGTTCGCTGTGCCTAGAAAACTGCGAATATCGCTGACAGAATTAGGCGTTTTCCATTCTTTGATAGCCGCAACATTTCCAGGGTCGCAACAGACACCGTCAGATGAAATAAGATAACCAAGATAAGAGGTGCTCCGACGGAAAAGTTTACATTTCGAGGGCTTCAATCGTAAACCGGCACGGCGAGTTCTTATAAAAACTTCCCGAAGATTGGAGAGTGCCATTGATAAATCACTACCATGAGCCAAAACATCATCAAGAAAATTGAAACACCCGTTCCACAGGAGATCACCAAGGATATTGTCCATCATCCGTTCGAATGTTGCGGGAGCATTAGCCAAACCGAAGGGCATCACTACAAAGTGAAAATGACCACGGCCCGGGATGCTGAATGCTGTCTTTACACGGTCTGCAGGGTCAACCTCCACTTGCCAATACCCGCTTGCGAGATCAAGAGTTGAGAACCATTGTGCTCCGTTTAAGGACTCAATGATATCCTCAATACGCGGCAAGGGATATGCGTCTTTGTATGTGACGTCATTAAGCAATCTAAAATCCACACAAAATCTAGTAGAACCATCCTTTTTGGGAACTAGGACAATGGGAGAAGAATATGGGGAATCGCTGGGTTCTATGACACCCTGAGCCAGCATATTATCAACAGCTTCTTCGGCTATCTTCCTACGCGCCCACCCCATTCGACGAGGAGCCTGCCGAATCGGCTGTAGTGTGGTTGTGATGATCCTATGCTTTGCTGCTGAAGTACGGCCAAGTTCACCATCTGGTCCTACAAATACATCATGGAATTCACAAATCAAGTTGACCAACTGTTCACGTTGACTCGGGGTTAGATCCTCAACGGAATTGACCATGTCATGTAGATGTTCTGGTAATTTAGAAGCTATAACCCTTTCGGATTCGTCAACTTGAATTGGTGCTACAAGTTGAGGATGTGCAATACCAAGCAAATAACCAGCCCTGATCTTAAGTTGTCTGCCTTTCTGGTTGACTGCAAGAATTGGAACAGTGGACTTTCCAGGATCCACCACAGAAGAGATCAGCTGAACGCCATCAGCAAGGAAAGAAGAATTCAACGGTTCGACAAGAGCTGCAACATCAGACACAATGCTTTTCGGCCATGGGCGACTAAGTCGTGCAGGGATAACAACCTTAGAATATGGCGGTATAGTAATATCTTCTCGAACAGTTACACGGCAACACGGTACAAACTTTTCAGTAAAGAGTTTGATTTCATGACCCCCTATCATCATGTGTCCAGATGATAAGTAAAGAACGCAATCATGTTCTCGGAGATAGTCCATGCCCAAAATACCATTAGACATGCCTAGGTTGGCAACAACAACAGTGCGTCGTGATACAAACGAATCAATCGATAAATAAGATAAATGTACTCAGTGGTGATAAATCATGTCCTCCCACTGCAACAAGAGATTCTTCGAGCGGTGCTAATTGTGCTCCTTTCCCACCTATAGCCTCAAAGATGGAAATGTCGATCAGAGTAGTCATAGCACCACTATCTACAAGAAAATTGAACGGTTGATTGTTTACAAGTACCTTCGCATGCCAACTATTGTCATATTGCAAGGAACAAATATTCAGGTCTATATTCTGTTTCGTTGGTCCGCCATCAAGTAATAATTCAGCGGACACTGAGGACCTCAAGCCCGCTGAGTGTCGTTTAAATTTGCGGTCGAAGAAGCAGCTGTGGCAGATTCAGCGGGATTCTGAAGATGTGGACAATCCCGTTTAAGATGACCAGTCTGCTTGCAATTGAAACATGCCTTGCAATCCCTGCCCCAATGACCATGTTTACCACATCGAGGACACGGGTTGCGTGGTGTACCATCAAAACCACGATTGTTATTAGTGCGCGGCTTAACATATCCTATGATCTCATCCAGTTTTGCTAGAATGCACTCGCCAATACTGCCTTCGAAAGATATGTCGTTTTGCTGGTTAGCCACACTACCAGTATTACAATGTTTCACTGCTGCAATGCGCGGTTTAAGCATGTCTTTCCTCTCAGAGTGGTTCGAATCAAGAGAGTAATACAGTGTCGCAAGAGACAGAGCCTTTTCAAAAGTATCAGGCTGTTGCATGGTAACATGTTTGATCATGCTTTCATCGGTTAAACCGGCGAGAAACTGTGATTTCAAAATATCATCTTGACCAGCAATATCAAGATTTGGGTAAGCAAGAATAACAAGCTCTTTCAATTTGTTACCATAATCCCGTGGTGCTTCATTTGGCTTAATCCTACGACAATGAAATGTAGTACGGTATGAACTCTCATTTCCGGCAGGTTTAAAGAAATGGTTAAAATGAGCCACAACATCACGATAGCTAGTACGTTTCATATCTGGTGAATCTTTCAATACATTTAGAGCTTGTCCTGTCATGCAAGTAGCCAATTCCAATCCAGCAGTGTCATCATCCCACTGATTATAACTGGTAACCAATTCAAAATGGCATAAATAACTAGGCCACGCCATGACAGTGGACCCATCGAAATACATCGGCTTTTTGGCATTTCTTGCCATCATCGTAGCATTAGCTGTGCTATTGAGAACACTACGATTAACATTGGCATTTAGGACACTGCTAGTGCTCACTGGAGGAGCTGATTGTGTAGCCACTGTAATCATTTTCGGCCTAGTACTAAGTTGTCTTCTGACAACATTTGGGCCTTCATTACCATTATTGATCAAAAAAGGAAGTGTAGGTGCAAGGTTACTCACATGACCATTCTCTGCAAATTTCACTTCTAATGTCTGCGAAAACGCGTTCCGCTTCCCTTCTGGCTGTCCATCTTCTGATCCAAAATCAGAAATTTCATCATCTTTGAGAGCAGGCGCTGTTTTTGGAACAACCGTTGCTGGTGTTGAAGTGATCAGGCTGACATTTGGGTCATGTGACATGGGCTGTGTTTCCTCAGGATCAGAAACTCCACCTGGTTTAATCATGCCAGTAATATCTTGAAGCATGCTGTAGATATTATCGAAAGACGAGCCCATTTTTGTATTTTGGAGTTCAACGGATTCTAGACTTCCAATCTGTTGTACACAACCGTCTATCTGCTGTATACGACTGTCCATCAGCTGCAAACGGCTGTCAGTATCCTCTTGCTTGTCCTCTGATTCCCTCAATTTCGCCTTCAATACCTGTATTTGCAGATGCAAAAGTTCATTCTCCTCTTTGGCTTCTTTTGGTGCCGGTACAATCTTTCTTCTCTTAACCATTTTCCAAAATATCAGGCAACCGCAATTAAAAAAAAAATTGGCAACCTCAAATTTCCAATATTGTCCAAATATTATCCGTCACAGACTAGCCTACCTAATCGGCTTAGTCTTAATAGTCCCTGTGTCAAATAATAAATCCTGGCGTGTGCTCGCCAAAAATTCGTATATATGGCCTACCAAAATTGATATCACCACTCAGGTTCTTTCTGCCAGCTTATTGGACACTGAAGTTGCACTAGATGTCAATCACGAAATAATCTTCTTGCGGTTCCAAATACAGCAGAGTAACTAATTTAACTAACTAGATTAATTATACACCTGTAAGAACTTAATACAACCAAATACTCCAATACGAAATACAATAAACAAATAAAAACACAGTACAAATACCGTAGGATACATACGTAACACAAGATACGGAATTGGTTTATGACGTCACAGTCATGAACTATTTACTTATAATGGGATACTAAAAACCGGGTAAAACATACCTAGATATACATAAGAATAACTAGTATGACACTAAAGATACAACACAAATCCTATCTTATCGACAAACACGTAATATACATGGAAATACGCATAGACATATGGAAATCACACAGGAAATAAACTGCGAAAATAGATTAATTACGGAAGTGTTAAATACAAGCTAACTAGTGAACAGAGCTATGCCAAATTGGAGAAATAGTAAACCTGTACTACTAATATCATTTTACAACAATAATTACACAAATTAACGGCAATAAAACGCTATAACAATAACCTAATACACAGAGAAATATCTACACTGCCGGCAGTCTGACAAACCAGCTGAAAGAGAAAGTTACACAGCTGCTCACTAGTGACTCAAGTGGTAAGAATAAATATGGGCATACAGAATAAAACAGAGTTATAGACGTGGTCGTCTCACATGCAAATTTGTGTAATAGTGCAGTACTTCTTAGACACGAAATTTACATATGGATCGTTTTGTTATTATGTTGTTCTTGTAGATATTTCTTCTAATTGTTATGAAAAAATCGCATTTTTTCATTAATTGCTTAAGTCCTAAGTCCTAATACGTCAATTTAACTTCTAACGTTAGCTGTACTGTCGTCAAATTATTCAAAATGCTAAAAAGAAAGTGCTCGTTTTCCAATGAGTTAAATATTACTAAGCCTATACGAATCGAACCTAGATTTGTCCAATTCGGACTGTCCCGGTTTTTTGTTTTATATATATGTTAAGCATGGATGTAGTTTTTTTTCTAATGTCATTTCCTCAAAACATCAACTGCTCCAAGATATGCTTGCGGATCATTTTCATGTAAATGTTTCTTTGTTGAACTGAAAAATCTGGATTTTCAGCAGTTTATAGTGTGTGCATAAGTATTATAGCAATATTAAAGAAATGGAAAATATAGGTACTACTACAGCAAATACAAAAATCCCTTCCCAGGAACGACAAAATTCCCCCCTGTTGACGAATTTCTCCCCGACTGAAAAACGTTGGTTTGAAAGAAGGAAATTTTGCTAGAAAAAAATTTCTGCAAAATGGGCATATTATCAGAATACTGTATATAAAAGGTACCGATTGTACCTTTTTTCCAAATCATAAATGCTTTCGAGTGCAACTCTAACTTGACCCTGGTCGTATCCGATACGAAAGTGTGTTCTCGTTAACTATACACCCTTCCGATACAGTGACTACCGTCAGTAGATATTAAATTGTCGAATAACTCCGGAATGAGGTTTGAATAAATTTGCATATATTCGTATACTTGCACCCGACCAATTTTTTCGAAATTTTCAGTGATTTAAGATTGTACAATTGTATATTTCGCTAAAAGATATATTTATTTCATTTTGGGGCATCTATTGAGTTCGTTTTTTGTGCGATGACGAAATCAAAATTAAAAATTGAACTGCTAGTGGCGGTTCCGCTTTCACATAAGTTCGAATCTGCTGCTCAGGTGCGATACGATACCGGTGGGCCACTGTGACAGATTGCATACCCAGACCATTTCGTGCTCATATATTCGATAATCGCTTTCTTGTTATTATCGGATACGAATTGACCTATGGATCGTTGAGTTATTTTGTTGTTGTTGATCTCCTTGCTAGTATTTCTTTTCTTCTTCTTTTTGTGGCTAAAGATTGTATTTTCCGCTAGAATATTGCTATTGCTTCAATTTATTCCAAAATTTTCTATGAATCCAACGAGATCTGATTTCAGCCAAAATTTCGCTTAATTTTTATTTTTCATGCGAACACGGTTTCAATTCGTCAAGCGTGACGGCTGTTTGCGACGCTACGCAAAACTCCGAGAACGTTTTTAAATTTATACCTGATGGTACGGTACGAAAAAATACTATGTTGAAAATCCAGCCCGCGAACGAATGAAACCATTCACTAAAAACCTTGAATTGTAACTCAAAAACAAAGGTGCTGATTTCAATTATTTTTCCGTCAGATTTGACGAAAGCACAAAGTCTTGTCTGTAACAATAAATAAACACTGCAGCATAAACGTTTTATTGCGACAGGCGTTTAACACAGTAGTAGGAGTTGCGATTGCGTCATAATTTGAACTTCAATGCAGCGATTGTTTGGTGGCAGAAATGGATTCGGCCCGCACTCTATCTGGAACTTTTATATTTGGCACGTAGTACATAAAGTTTGGCAACCATTGCTCTAGAAATATGTTCTCACTTCTGGTTTTGCCGTTAAACCACAGATTACGGACCACAGATTTGTCATAATTGTCCCATGTTTGATACATCAATGTAACATTTAACGTTAGCTGTACTGTTGTTAATTTATTCAAAATGCCGAAAAAAGCGACGTTTCCAGTGGTGTTCTAGTTCCACTAAGCCCACGTATCGAATCAAGATGTGTCCAATACGCACTGTCCCGTAAGCCTGGTACTTTTTCTTTTATGTCATTTCCTCAAAATAAACTTTTTCAATCAATGCGTGCGGATCATTTTGATGTAAAAGTTTATTTGTTGAACTGAAAAATCTGTATTGACTCGTGAATATGTTGCGATTCCTTTATTGTTCTGAGAGAGGGATGTTTTTTTATACTTTGACATTTTGTTTTTTGGTAGTTCTCCCAGAACAATGGCGAGTATAGCAGGGGCGCCAAAAGCTGAAGCCGGCAGTGAACGGTAAAATCGTTTAATAAATCACATTCAATAACCTATTATCAGCACCGACTTCCTGCTTGTTATTAGAATTTATTCGTTAGACAGTTGTGATATAAGCTTCGCAATATTTTGACATTTTGTTTTTTGGTACTTTTCGTAGACACAGTTGTAAGTATCGAAATTGTTTAGTAAATCACATTCAAGAACCCATTGTCAGTACCGACTTCCTGCTTGTTATTAAAATTCATTCGTTTGATAGTTGTGATAAGTTTCCGCAAAAATTTTATATTATTTTGACGTTTTGTTATTGGTATTTTTCGTAGACACAATGGCGAGTAAGAAATGGCCGGGTGCGCCGAAAGCTGAAGCCGGTAGCGGAACTTGAAATCGTGTAGTAAATCACATTCAAAAACCCATTATCAGCACCGACTCCCTGCTTGTTATTTGAATTTATTTGTTTGACAGCTGTGACAAGTTTCCGCAAAAAAATTTCAAATTTATCGTTATCAAAGCAGTTATTTTGACGAAACATGCAGATTTGTGTAATAGTGCAGTGCTTTTTGGACACGAAATTTACATATGGATCGGTTTGTTATTATGTTGTTCTTGTTGATATGCTTCTTCCCATTGTTTCGAAATTCAAAAAATTTTCACCGTGCGGAAAGTAGGGAATTTCCCCCCATTTTAGCGAAAAAATCGATGAAATCGTCAGTTTAACTGAGTTAAAGCGTAATTTATGTAAGAAATAATTTATTTTTTTTCATCCAATTCATCAACACCATATCTTTTGTGGATATACGCAAAACACATATCCAAATTCAAAAAATTTTCACCACGTGGAAGTAGGGAATTTCCTCCCAATTTATCGAAAAAATCGACGAAAACGTCAATTTAACTGAGGTAAAGCGTGATTTATGAAAGAAATCATTTTTTCTCCCTCAATTCACCGACACAGTATATTTGGTGGACATATATAAAACACATATTAAAATTTTAAAAAATTCCACCGTGCGGAAAGTGGTGAATTTCCCCTCCAATTTATCGAAAAAATCGATGAAATCATCAGTTTAACTGAGTTGAAGCGTAATTTATTTAAGAAATCATTTTTTCTCATCCAATTCATGGAGACAGTATCTTTAGTTTACAAATATAAAACACACATTAAAATTTAAAAAAATTCACCGTGCGAAAGTAGGGAATTTTCCCCCGAGTTACCGCAAAAATCGACTGAAACGTCAATTTAAACCAGGTTAAGGGTAATTTATGTATAAAATAATTTTTTTTCGTCCAATTTATCAACACCGTATCTGTTGTGGACATACGTGAAACACATATCAAAATTTAAAAAATTTCCACCGTGTGCAAAGTAGGGAATTTCCCCACAATTTATCGAAAAAATCGACGAAAACGTCAATTTAACTGAGGTAAAGCGTAATTTATGTAAGAAATCATTTTTTCTCATTCAATTCACCGACACAGTATGTTTGGTGGACATATATAAAAGACATATTGAAATTTAAAATAATTCCACCGTGCGGAAGTAGGGAATTTCCCCCCCAATTTATCGAAAAAATCCATCACTTTAACTGAGTTAAAGCGTAAATTATGTAAGAAATCATTTTTTCTCATACAATTAATGAACACAATATCTTTGGTTTACAAATATAAAACACATATCGAAATTTGAACAAATTCCACCGTGCGGAAAGTAGGGAATTTCCCCCCGATTCATCGCGAAAATCGACGAAAACGTCAATTTAACCCAGGTTAAGCGTAATTTTTGTAAGAAAAAAAATTTTCTCATCAAATTCATCAACAACCTATCTTTTGTGGACTTACGTGAAACACATATTGAAATTTAAAAAAATTTCACAGTGCGGAATATAGGGCATTTCCCCCAAGTTTATCGAAAATAATTGACGAAATAGTTATTTGAACAGGTTTGAGGTGATAAATGCAAGAATCAATATTTTCTCATCAAATTCATCAACACTGTATCTTTAATAGACAGATATAAACCCCATATTGAAATTTAAAAATATTTCACTGTACAGAAAATAGAGAGAGTTTTCCCCTCAATTTATCGGAAATATATATCGACGAAATCGACAATTCAACTGCGTTAAGACGTGATGTAGGGAATATTAAATGTAGGATATAAAAATATATGTTTTCTCGTCCAATTCTTTAATCCGAATTTTTGAGAAACATATTGGAACACATCATAAATCTTAGAAATTTTTCACCGTGCGAAAAATAGGGAAAACTCTTCTTCTCAAATTTTCAAAAAAATCGATGAAATCGTTGTTATGACTAAGCTAAGATGCGATTAATGCAAGAAATAATATTTTACCATTCAATTCTTAAACACAATATCTTCGACAAACATTTATTATACACTTACTAAAATTGAAAATAAAATTCATAGTGCGGAAAGTAAAAATAATTTTTTCAATTAGTTCAAAATAAAATCATACATATATTCTGTAAGTAATTACGTTATGTCGCCATTGTTTCGCAAAATAAGTTGGATGCGATAATAACATCAAAATACCAAATGCGAAAATCCTATATAAGTCAATAGATGTGAAAAATGATATCTTTGTTCTCGAGTGCTTTCTGGTTACATTGATTGAACTTTCTGTACTGATTAGAAGGTTTTGTGACCAATATTGGGTATGAAAAATGTATTACTGTTTAATTTAATACGTAACATATTATTATTTTCTCTCGTCTTCTTAGTCTTAGTACTTCTCGTCTTCTTAGGTAGATAATGTCGAAGACTAGTACTTTATGAATCATCTCTGCTTTTCTTCTTGAGAAGAATTACCTCGTACAGAATCCAACTGACTGTGAACAACTTGTCTCATTCGCCATACACGAATTATAATTGCAATAAAATAATAGCAATAGTTTTTATAACGATTTACACCAGGGTGGTCCAATATATGCTGATTAGGTGGTCCAAGATTGTCGGCCTCGGGGGGCCACACTATTATTTTGGTATTGATCGCAGGTCACAATAGTGCCAAGAATAGGTAAACAGTGCCATACAAAACCAACACTTTTATTGTCCAAATACATTGAACATTAATTGTCATTTATCAAGCTAAAACATGCAAAAGCCGACAAAAACCCCATTGAAACGTGCAAAAATCTTACTGTATCTACATTTAGTGTATGATTTCAAACTTCATAACAGAGAAAGTGCCATAAAGAGAAAATGCCGTTTTAGATTGTAACCGCGCAACTTGCAGACAGACATATCAATAAATTATTGTGGTATTTTCCCTCCGATGTTTAGTCAAAAATCTGTTTGAATTAGTCAGCTTTTTTTCAAATTCATGTTTACAGAATAACTGCAGATTGGTTGATTACCGAACTATTAACCAAATTTGAGATATATATATAGGAGAATAATTACTAATTTTTTGACATATAGATAGACGGGCGGACCTGGCTCTGGAGGGTAGTAAATTAAATTGCCATTAAAACAGCTTTAAATTCTTCTGTAAATTCTGAACTAAATGACTCTTCCATGCTGTTTGCAATATGGTGTGTTAGTTATACCGTTGGTTCCCATACCATTGGTTTTTGCGCAAGCCCAATTCTCATAAAATCAGAGGCTACAGATATTCGCGACCCCACGACCAGAAAAGTTCGGCAACCTAGAAAACCAGTTTATTCAATTTAATTAGCTAAATGGGAACAATGTACGTACCTGTTAATCGACTGTAAGTGGATGTGGTCGGTGAACATTGCCCGAAAATTTGAAAATGCGCCGAAAAAACGGGGAATTCTGAGAAAATTTGATAACACATGGCATCGCGTGAAAACCAAGGTATAAAAAATCTCTAAGATCAGAATAAAAACGGTTCTTAGGCAAAGCATAGACTAGATAATACGTGGTTGATTGTAACAAAGCAATACTATACTTCGGGAAATAGTAAGATTGCTTCTAAATATACATAGATTTGAATTTTATTCTGTATATTCCAACAGTGTCTTTTTTATTTTTAGTTCAATGTAAACATCTTACAGATTACTCCATCATCAAAAGAGAGCAAAACAGAGCATGAAAGTTGAATAGAAAAACATGAAAGAGATCTCATCTTATTAAAATCCTTTTATTTTTCTAGAATTTGTCTCGGTCTTGTTTTTGACAGTTTGCAACGGTTTGAAATTATGTATGAAATACAATAGTATTCATATTTTTGTTCTAAGAAGTTTATTTAGATGTTTGAATACTATAATATTAAAATACTAGTCTAAAATGTTCACATTCGTGCGGAGGCGATGTGGACAAAAGCACGTACTTGTAGATTTTAATAATACACGTGAGCGAATTAACAAACCATTTTCGCAACTGATCCAAACCTGAATGTGTGGTTGATTACTCGGCCAAGACACCGTTCGACAATCCTTATCATACTTGTCAAACACATAATTTAAGGCCAGTCGATGAATAAAGCAATTTTGCTTTGTGTATTCTATAACCAGGGGACTGGTCCAAAATAACGATTAATATAATTCCTGGCAGCCTGGCGAAACTCCGATTTGCGGACCAGTGGTTGGGACCAATAGCCTGCAGGTACTCATGAATGAAAGGATAAACCCAAAGTCAAATACTCATTCGGATGTAACACGATCAAGCTATAAAAATGAAATATTATTGGTGCGTGCGCAGAAGCTTAACGCGGCCCCACTTTCCTACAATTTCGTCGATTTTTCCGATAAATTGGGGGGGGGGGGATTCCCTCCTTTTTGTACGGTGGAATTCTCAATGTTTAATATATATGTCTAACAAAAATACTGTATTGATGAGTATTGGATGAGAAAAAATTATTTACACAGATCACGCTTCAACTCTGATAAATTGACGATTTCGTTGATTTTTTCCTTGAATTGGGGGAAAATTTCCTACTTTCAGCACGGTGGAATTTTTTAAACGTTAATATGTGTTTTATATATAAATATATCTACCAAAGATGAATTAGATGAGAAAGAGTTATTTCTTGCTTTAACTCAGTTGAATTAACAACTTTATGGCTTTTCGTCAAAAAGGGGCAAATTTTCATCTGCTCTAAGCATTCATTCATTTTACGGAATGAAAAATGTCTTGTTTCAATCATTTTATTTTGTTTCAGGACTTTCTTTGATTCAAAAAAAGGGGGAATTATCTCCTGAAATTCGATATAAGTTATGTGTAGCGATTTTCCGACCTCCCCCGCAAGGCGAAAGTTTTTTGAGGGTACCGGTAATTGCCTGTGCTCACATGAAAACAGATATGAGCCTTGAAATGGTTAACTGGTACGGGAATGAAACACCCTAACACACTTTCTACTGGATTCGTCAGAAGCTCAAAAAAATTCATCATCATAAACTGAAGACTTCTTTTGAAAGGTATAGTCGACAAGTTTTACAAGTAAAATCAGGTGCGGACCATATACAAATAGCATATCAATAAAAGCTACCATCTACAACAACAGCTTGAGAACACTCAAAAGCGAAAAAAAATCCAAAACATTTCATTCGCAGGCATGTACGACAGAAATACGAGTCTGTTTTCTGGCAGAAATTGGAAATCACAGTATTACGATTGGATGTTTCCCTCTGTTCCCAACGCATGCAGTATGTAAACAAACCAAGGACGCGTCAACTCACTACAATTTTGGTCGACAAATTCAAACAAACAAAAATTATCTATGAATTGACAATTAGTGCATTTAAATCAAGGTTCAAAACAATAATGATCAAGCGAAATTTCGAATAATTTCCATCGACTTATTTTGGTACTCCCGTTGTAGGTGTATCAGGTTAGGCCATAATTTCATGTACAAATACCACGGGAGTCACTTGGTTAGTCCCCGAACTCGTAATAGAACTAAAATAGGGAAAATTGGAATAAAATTATGGTCCAACCCTAACCTGCTGCGTGTCCGCCATCTTGTGGCACATACTATGAGAGCGCCCTATTTTTTGCATTAATTACCAACAAATGACAAAAACATGTTGGAATCTATATTTAGGCTTGTAAACAGCAGCTCATGATCGAAAATTTTCACAGCATAGCGCGAATAGAAAATTTCATTTCTTGGACTCTCTTATCAGCAAAAAAATGAGCAGAAATCCTGCCAAGGCGCAAGTATGTTTAAATATACAGCAATATGTTAAGATTGTAATTTAAAACGCCGAATTACATGCTGAAAGTGCAATCCACAAGTGCTGTATTTTGAGTGCATGATATAGTATTTACAAATAGCAAAGGCGTCCATCAACTACTTCTCTAAGATAGCACTAAGCAAGCAATCAAAAATAAGAAAAACATTTCCAAGATCGCATAAATATAAGCCAAGTAAACATAGGATTTCGAGAATGTGAGACTGAGAAATCGTTGCTGTGTCACTGAAGAGAAAAGTTAGGCCAAATACCAGATGTTCCACGAAGCGATATTTTGACACTTCGATAAAAATATTTGTTTAATGATTGTCAATAAATAATGGAGTCCAACCTTGTCTATATAATAAGTAGAATAAGTCGGCAGCAAACCCAGGAAAACGATAAAACGCCATTTTTTAAACTTTAAAAACAATAAACGAAAGTAAAACACATTATGAAATGCTTCTATTGCTTCCAGTCCCTTCGGCAAACAATTCACAGTAATTATATTTATTGAGCTTCAAATAATTTACCATTCCTTTAATTAGGTTGATATATATTGAAGTCTGTTGCAAACAGCACATACGACCACACCAACGTTCAACAGCAGTGGCACATCATCACAGTCATTATACAGCCAAACATGCCGATCGATATCAAATATCATGTACCATGAAAAGAAAAATAAATGCAATATTGTAATACTGCCGGTGGCAATTCTCATAGTCCACGATAGTTTTGAATAGCAAGGAAATCAGCTTTCTGTAGTAACATTATGATTTCCGTAACTTGAAAGTAGAGCAGCATCAACAGGTTCCATACATGTAGGACAAGTAAAAGATCTCATGAGCCAATCATCAATACAATTCACATGATAATAGTGCATACATGGTAGATATCGAATAGGTTCTTCATCCTCAAAGTCTATCATGCAGATGCAGCATCTAGGAGCACGAATGAGAATCTAATCACAGATTTGAAGAACCATATTTTAAAAGCATAGTTCCATTAGCTTATTTATCACAGTACAGATATTATGCATGAAAGACTCGAGACATACATGAAAAGTTGCCACTCAAAAGTTGGGGGAAATTTTTTACAGATCATGACATAAAATATAAATTTACAAGAAAAACATTTTCAATGTAAAAATTATATGAACAAATCAAAATCACACCCTCACCAGAACTCTCATAACTATAAAAGGTTCTGTGGATAAGGTTTAGTGGCAAATCTTTTTTTATTTCATATATAAAACTGTATAGTCATGATGAGTGAAACTTATTATTGACTAATGTAGTGTACAATTATCAAAATGATAAAATAGACTTTTCAGTAATTAAAGTATACTCACTCTCTGACTTTTTTATTTTCAACCTGTGAATTGTCCCAAGTACTCCTGGGTAAATGTTGAATAAGGCCAATTCTTTGAGCAATTTTGACTTGTTCTTCTTCTGAAAGCTGATTGGCTGATCGACGTTGATTCGGGGTAAGATGATATACTGGCATATTTGATTCCCTCTGCGAAAAATTGGGCAATATGTTATTAATAAAATTTGATAACCAGAAGATGAACTAATTTATTAAAACTTTACTTAATTCTCATACCAACAGTATAGTGGCAGATATTATAGGAATGATGATGATTGTAATTATTAAAAGTTTCAAAATGGCATATAAATATAATTTTTGATTAATAACATCTAGAGCAGGTCTGTATGAGTGATATGACATTTGGAATATGTAATCCAGACATGCCAGAGTATGTATGCCTACCCAACCTATTGAATGTGAAGAACTAATATCAGAATGTCCAATATCAACCACTTTGATTCAATTCAAACAACCTTTCAATTGGCTGTTTAACAAAAAATTAGCTGAGCATATTAGCTTACCCTAATTTTAAACAAATTTTATCTTGTTATATATAAAACATCATTACATATACTTGTGAACCCAAAACATCACAGATACTGAATGTAGTGAAACTAATAAGTAACTTATAAAGACAAGATGCACATATGGAAGTCCATACACATCCCAGGTAAGTATTTAACCTGGAAACTGCACACTACCTCATGAAGAATATGTCCAGAAATTTCAACTTTGAGATGAGTATGATTGTCTATCAATATACAATATAACCTACCGCCTACCGGTATATATTAATAAAAATTTCCATGAAGATGGAATAATTTTTATTATATTGAATGTTTTTTTCTGTCATGCAGGCAGATAGACTTTAAACATGCATCTTTATCTTTTAAGTTAGTGAAGAAAAACTTTTATTTCCTTTCAACACCCTTAACCCTTCCCATGCGATTTTTATTTTTTATTAAATAATCGTATTTGCTACGCCGATTTTATGCATTTGTACCCCCACAACTAATCGATCGACTAACGAAAAACTAATGATCCTCTGCTGCCCACTGACAGCTCGTTGGAAACCATTATATAAAGAGCTTCCAATTAGCGATTAAAAAAAAAAAAAAGTTTTTTTTAAAGTGGTGGTCTGAGTCACAAACCGGCATTTTTTTTTTCTTGAGAGTTGAAACTTCAAACAGTGATAAAAAATAGAAATATTCGCTAAATCCTTTACTGTTACCGCTTCGTGGTTGGCAAACAATAGCATAATATTGATGTAGCAATTTCGTGATCTAACTCAAAATACTTTCGTAGATGGAAGGGATAATATGTCTTCTAATACCACCCAAAAAACACCGAAATTCGCATAAATTTCAAAAACACTCCCTCGTTCCGCCGCAAATAAAATTCCCGTTGTGAACGAAAGCGAGATTTACCGTCGCTTATGTTAATCTCGAAGAAGACTTCTTATCAATAAACTAAAACCCGGAAAAACTAGACCAACAGTTTGCGACCGATTGCTAAATAAAACGTGGAGTACATCAACGTACCCGCCGCAATCTAGCGACTTTTGTCGTTGGTACGTATACGTGCCCACCGCACGGAAAGGGTTAAGATGTTGCAATAGGATATATAGCATAGTTCTCATCAGAAACGAAGTTTGACGAAAGCTGGATGCAACCATGATATTCTTAAAAAAAAAAAATTTAGGAGCTTATCATGATAAATGTCTCCAACATTCTCTTTGATTCCAAAATGGACATCTTTATTTTCTGCAATTGATTCAATCAATGTACTTGAAAACCCTGACCACTAATAATCTGAGAGAATGTAATTTTCAAGTGGTGATGTAAACCTTAAACTGCCAAAAAATTTAAAGCTACCAACCGTCCCGGTCGGGTTGCGGTTGTCTGCGGAATTCACTGACAACCAAGGCGATCTAAAATAGAAGGTCATGTAAACGTGTCGGCTTCGTTCAAAACGGGATGTACGGTAATTCACAAATATTTTTTTAAATAAAAACGATTATATCTGTATAGGTCATTCGAATAGAAGTGAGTTGAAACTTGTGGATAAGACATGTTTTGTCAACCGTGACTTCCTGATGACATAACAATCATTCAACATTGCCCAAGTTTTATTTAATAAGTTATTTAGAGGCCTGGAGTTTGTGAAATAACGCTGCATCGCTCTTTGACAGGCAGGGCGCACTGTTGCTTTTAATGGCTTTCGTGTTTCACAAGCTTCTGTTGCATCTATTTTCAAATTCTAGACAAGTGTCCCGGAATGGTTTAAC
This sequence comes from Styela clava, assembly GCF_964204865.1. Classification (NCBI taxonomy): domain Eukaryota; kingdom Metazoa; phylum Chordata; class Ascidiacea; order Stolidobranchia; family Styelidae; genus Styela; species Styela clava. Next base: position 16,609,471 of record NC_135251.1, on the reverse strand, counting down.
ACTAAGTTGGCTACCCTACATACATTGTGTAGCTTGATATGTAGGCATGCCATCTGAGTAAAGATGTCCATTCTTTCTTCTAGCCTAGGGAGTTATTTTGAAGATGGTCACGCAAACAGGAATTCAAGAATTTTGGACGCAAAAATTCAACCGCAGGAATCAGGGTTGAATATTTCTTGCAGATTACTTCCTGGAATCGCTTACAAATGCTTTTTCATACAATGCTCGTGTTTGCGATATTGATGAACAAACATTTTAAGTGTGACAAGATAGAGCCAATTATGCAGCATCTGGTGTGTTTTTTAAAAGTATTTTCACCCTCCCAAGAGCTCACAGCAGATTAATTATCAATGACTGGTTTCAAGGCAAGAAAATGTTTCGGGCAATGCCAATATGAACTTGAGAAGCCGTCCAAAATGGATATTTGCTGATTTGGCAATGGGTTACATGCTAAATATAACACTATATCGTGGCCAAGAAGAAAGGAGCTGACTTCATCAACATTCGCAAATTTTCTTCAGGCATATTTGAATAAGGGATGACACATGTAGGCCTATAGATTTTATACCTTTACAATTTTCTGAGTACCTATATCTAAGAGGACTGTTAACCTAAGCACAAGAACAGAACCAATTTTGAACAATTGAAGATATCTGATTGTCCCAAGAATTAAGTACTGCAGCAATTGTTTAAAAAGAAAGCACAATTCTTCGCTATACTACTATTGACTAATGTTAAAGCAAACCAGGTTTGCAACCGGGTGATTAAAAAAATATTCCATATGACAACGTACAAGCCTTCCAACAAGCCAAGCCCTCAGCAGGCAACAGAGGTAAATTAGTTTTTTTGTTGTCAGTGAACGATTAATTAGGAATGTATAATTAGTTAATACAATTGTTTTTTTAAAAAAAATAGCTGCTAGGAAAGGGTTAAAATAATTTAATATACACTCAATATAAAATATAAACATAATCTTCGATGTAGTCCAAACTAAAAAGCTTGGCTCTGAAAGCTATACAAATTCTGGCTGTACCCTTCAATTCATAAATTATCAGCGGTAGCAAAAATAATCTTTCTTTGTTTTAGAAAATGTTAACTAGACATCATTTAAAGAGTTGATAGCAATATGGCTCAGAAGCAATATTATATATTCTACAATAGGCTATATTATATTTTCACAGAGAAATTACAAACAACTGTAAAAAAACAAACTTACTGATTCAGCATTTCTTGAACCATTTGAATTTGACAAAGATGAAAAGGGTGCGTTATCTGCTGAGGTAGAAGGACTTCCTGATAATGGTACCAATCGTATCCTTGACTTAGGAATTGGCTTTGGCCTACTATGTGACTGATCAATATTAACAACATGTGATGAATGTCTTTCTGAAATATTTGCTTCTTCACCTTCACTACCACTCATCTGATTCCCCATTGCAGAATTATGTAGTTATTAGGAATGAGCAAAAACTATGTCATAAAATATTTAGAAGTCTGTGAAATATAAATGAGTCCTGGGCTATGAAACGCAAGCAATAACAGATCCAAAATACATGATACTGTTTTTATTGCAAGAAAGTATTTTCAATCATCATACAGAAAAGATGTCTTGAAAAAATCAAATCCTGTTATTATGAATGCATTCCATTGATGAAAGGTAAAATTGGGGCAGTATTATTGGCTTTCTTCCCCCAAGCATAAATATAAAAAGTTATATCTGATTCAATTTGCGTGTGAAATAGTAGTTAAAATGTCGACTTGGGTTAGGATTCCAAGATACAGTCTCTAAACAGCTGATGACCACAAAAATGGGTAATTGCAACCACATTTTATTAAGTGCAGGATAGCCTAATCAATCACTCTGACAACAAGATTACAGCATTACAATAACAGCTTTGAATGTAGTCTTTCTTAAACTGATGATCCCAATTACATGTTAGAGAACTTGAAAAAATACAGCAAAATTCGTAGACTCATTGACTATTTGCCTAATAATGGAAATAGTGTTTCAGTTATTTTTATTCACAGTAAATTCCTGAGTCGTATTGGTAATATTATAGATGCTAAGATTCGAATCACACACCACTAATTTACAGCCTACACTACACACAAATCAGAATTTGGCTGTTGAGACTGTAAGACAACTATAATGAAATCATAAATTGAACTTTTTCAACTAGCAGGTACCGTACATGAATACAATGACATCTCAAGACTGGTCAAAAACTACAACAAAGAAGTATTTGACAGGTAAAACTGAGCAGACATACAGTTCTGCTTGACAAAAACTACTAAGATATGATTACCCTTATGCCTTACCTGTTATTTCACGTTTTCTCAGTTTCTGTACATACTGACATTCATATAACTGGAAATTTATACTGATATATGTGGCTCATTAGCCTCAAGTCTGTAAGTGCAATTCGGGTAGCATGCTCCTGCCTTATATTCATTACAACTGTACTAACAAGCCTACCCTGTCAGTCTAGACCCAACAACATACTGAACTAGTATAGAATGCAAGTACTAATGGCAGACAGTAGCACAACTCAGTAACTATAACAGTACAACCAGAATACCGTTTCCGCTCAAGCGCTAACTGCTGGATGCAATGTTAAGGCAATAGAGATCAAACAAAAACATGAAAATTGATTAATAGGCAAGCTCCAACCATTATTACTAAAACTGCTGACTCGGTCCAAGTCGCCCTTCGCTGTTACATACACAGCGGTTCTTCGATCCCACGGCGAACGCTAATACCAGACAAACACGACCTTTTCCTCTTTGTCCAGTCAGCTGACAAACGAGAGAAAAACAGTGACGTCAAGTATCAACAACGTTGTCGCTGCAAAGGTGACCCAATGTAGGTTTGGACATGTTTTGCACCATTTGCGAATAATTTTATCGAAAAAAATACGGGGAATAATTGATGTCATTTTATTATTATCTGTTCGTCCAACTTTCGCTTTGTCTACTAACTTGATCGGTGTGGTCGCCATTACAAGAGCAGCGAGTGAGGCCGTGCCCCGTGGATATACTGTATGTGCAATTCGGCAATCTCAGGCGAAACCATATAACTGTCATGAGACTCATGATGTCGACAAATACGGTAGCTGGTGGTAATTTACCTCAGATTATTAACAAATCGTTCCGCTCTTAACTGCGCGAATGTAGCGTTATGTAATTTTTTTAAAACATAAATTTATTCCAGTATTAGTTCATGTGAATTGTGTGACAGATGACCAACTTAGGTTGCATGCGGTCATTTACTGATATAGAATCGGTTTCGGTTCCCGTACATTTGAACCCACGTAGATTTGAACCTGCATACTATTGCACCTATGGAAATTTTTTTTGTTTTGCGGATATTTGACCCTATACTAACCTAACCCATGGGTTTTAGCACCCGCATATAGATTGAACCCGAGGATATACACATGGGTTCAAATGTACGGTCACCATCGGTTTTCCATAGGAAACCATTAACACTGATGAATTTTGAATACAAAAGGAAGCTTTTGCTTGACAAATAGTAATTTTGTATCACAAATGGTAGGTAAATGCTGCACCTTTGTCGAGTAACTGGCCGCAAATGGCTCATCCACATGCATAATCTGCTTACCCAATATTTATTCCATTTACACAAGTTTGTCCAAAAAAGACACAACTTCGGATTCACTGGTCTTGGGTGATTATTGTAATGTACAACTGTAATTGTAGAACTTCAGATAATTTACATTGGCCACAGTCCACAAAGCACAAAAATGTGAGCAAAAAGTATATGGCATCTGCCTGGTTTTATCTGAACATGTCCTGACTTTTAATATTTAAAATGAGCATCAAACTTTGTTTGGGCAATATAAATTATAATGAAATACTGCTAATCAAGACAACCATTTTTACACATCTCATTTTGGTTGGTTACTCACAACTTTTTTATGTTATAAATAAACTGAATCAAACAACATGTTTTAAAATCATTGAGGAATATATTATGGAGGGAAATAATTGATTTGTAACAGGGCTCTCAAAAACAATTATATGCATTTTCAGAGTTGAGAATCGCCCTATTTGTTAGTTTCCCCCCAAGCGTAGATATACATACATCTAAATTGTATATCATTAAAGATAATATAAATTTCAGAGACTTTCTATTATAAAATAGCTGATGGTTTCTTATTTGATTACTAGTATGACAAGTGCTGGTTTGTAGACAGATTAATGAGAATATGCATTTGCTAGATGTTATATTGGCATTAAACTTCAATATACAGGAATAACAGGATATTTCTTGATATTCAACTGGGAGGCACACCAATTAGAGTTTGTATGAAGCTCATAACCAGCAAAATCGGTCCAGATTGAAGTAATCAGCTATTAAAAGCTAAAATAAAAAGCAGCAAGCTCTTCATATCCATGACAACTTTCAGCTTCCATTTCATCAATGAGAATAAATTCAGTAATTGCATAAGCAATATATTCATAAACTGATGCAGAGGACAAGTTGAATTGGATTGAACCAATTTATCTGACACATGGGATGTAGCCAAAGGTGGTTCAAATGGCTATTATGCAAAGGCACGACAGCCATTGTTTTGACTCAAATCTTCATCGCAATCTCGAACATAAATATACAACATATACCAATTTGCGATATGTAGATGCTCTAATTTTTGCATCATCAATGAAGTCAAGAAAATTCGTGAAATAATTCAAATATAAGCAAATGGGGAATTCCTGAGCACTGATCTGCCTAACGAGTCTAACTTGTAATAGTTGATGATTTGAAATCTTGGCATAATGAAATTTTAATTGCAGGTTTTTGATCACTTTTCTTAGTGCATTAAGTACTGGTATTCGTTTCAGTTTCATGGCAGAAAATTATTAGTGATTATCGAACTGCCTATTTTCATGCTATTTCTTCAACAATTTGTCCTATTTTTTTAAATTTCATAAATATTTCATGCATGGGAATCGAGTGCAACTTTGATTGGCAATACAGTGAATACACTAACGACCTAGTAAGTAAGACAGAATCATATAAAATGAATAAAACTGGTTTTGGGATAAAATGACAGCATCATTGCATCTTACCTCATTAGATCTATATGGTGGAGGAGGATCAAATCGCTGTACTTGATATTCATCATCTTCTGCCTCATTTTCATCATCATTAAGCAGAGATATATCATCAGTGGTTTCAGTTTTGAAACAGTTCCCCATTGTAGTTATTTGAATAAACTGTTCAGAACATATTCAAATTGATACTCTGAACTAGAAACAGACTACAAATACACTACATTCCTAGTTCCTAACCAATCTATTACAGAAATGTGTAAAAAATCAATACACAAATCAATGGATAAGATTTTCAAATCATCCAAAGAAGAAGATGGATTAATTACTTTTATAAATACAATATAAAAATGTATTTGGGGATAAGTAGTTATAATAAGAAATTCCCATGCATATCATGCATCAAGAATGTTGTCAGGTTGATAATAACAAGTACATGTTGCTTGCTTCCACTGGCTGTACTCTCTGACTCTGTTTTACCAAGTCTTCAACACTTTTAATTCGAACAAGACTTTGTATGAAAAAGCCACTGATAACATAGAGAATTATTATCACAGACATAATTATTATTACTACATGGTGAATGTGTAAAATTTCAGATGACTGATTTTTTTTTACACGAAAGACTCAAAAAGGTAGTACAACATATATTAAAACAAATACTGAGAAAAATAAGACATGCGAGATCGCATGTGGTATTACTGCCTCATTTCAGACTATGGCAGCATCTTGAAAAGCAGAGAATGAAGCAGAATATGAATGAAACATGTAAAAAAAGTCACTGAACAAACACTAACAAAAAAGTTATCCAAGAAAATAGTTGATTTAGGAAGATATATACCTATCCCAAATCAACATTCGCATAGATATATTTTAAATAAAAAATTATGAATAAAGACAGTAAACATTAATATAGAATACATTATAACACATGTTAAAATACTATGAAGAATCGGGGTCAAGGGAAACTAAAATTATTCATAAAGTGAAATCAAGGGCATGAAAAACGGGACACATTTGAAATTCTTTTGATAAATTTTATTACTTTGCACATACCGGTACATTTTTATCCTCATTCAATATGAAGCTTGGAAAGAGTGTTTGACTATATTTTCAAGTAAAATATAACAGAATATCTCAGCGATCAAATCTAGTATTGTAGAACTGACAGAAAGTATCGTTGAATTAAAACAGGCAAAAACATTGAATGACTCACAATAATACTAATGTACTAGTAAATAATAATAGACCTTGTCATGCTGACATGAATAATAGATTTTCAACAAATTTTCACCTACAAATTTGGTATAGCTAGATTTTGTTTCCTTATCGCATTTGTAGCTTACATAATTTCACATAAAAAGCAAATTTTGCTTACAATTACTTCTTTACATTAGGTTTTGCTTCAAGTTACTATACAATCGGCAACAATTTTGTTACCGACTTTACATGCTTTATACTGTTGTTCAATTCTGACACTGTCAAATGAGCGACGAGCTAATACAGTAAAAATAGGCATTCCAAGAATATGTGCTATATACTATGGGGAAATGATTGATCTAGTCAAATTACTGAATTAGCTAACTAGTCAAGGCACATAGTCTACCACTACATTCTGGTCCAGTGTTCTTCAACCGGGTATACGATGTACTAAAGTCTACTGGACAATAAGTAGGGCATACAACTGAGAAATGGTATAAAATTTGATCAAAGAAAACAAAGCAAGCAATGCAGTCATCTGGCTGCAACCAGACAGGGGCCAGGGGTCCCAATCCCTACCAATTGTTTTTGAACACAAACCCAAAGATGGCACAATGATGCACAGGTGATGTCTGATTGCAAATTTAGATTGCATGGAGAGATTGCAGTATCGTTAGTTTTAAAGGCCCCCTTGACAAAAATTTTGCAGGGGGAGGGGGCTGTTGCTATCTTAGTGCAGATGCCTCCAACTTGATTGTGTGAAGGAAGGTTTTTGTTGAAAGTCACGAAATTGAAACTTGATATTGATCTTCTGATGCGGAGAGCAATTGAGAAAGAAGTAAAACCCGAAGAAAGAAGCGACTGAATTTAACTTTGTTTCTACGATATCGTTATTTAGACTACCGGTACATTACAATAAAAACTAAAATGATCATTTATAATGACTTGACCCATCAACTAGATTTTAATTCACTTTCTGTGCAGTAATAAACATTGGTAGGCTACTTGTAAGGTACAGACTACAGAGGTACCGTATCCAATGTTTTTGAAAAATGTAAAAGGTTGAAGATCACTGTATTAGTCGATTGGTCTTAATTAAGAATGAAAATTAAATCAGTATCATATCAGTATTATTGCAGTTTTGGAAAAAGGTAAATGCCTGTTGTACACAGTTTACTGTATTTTAGTTTCTCTTACAAAAACACAAACAAACAATTGAAAAAAACGTTACGCCTACCGGTATTCATTAAATTTATTTATTTGGAAAGTGCCTACAGTAGCAGAACCGTACTGTATCTTTCTCTTTTGCCTACTTTTAGGCGACCTCATCAGATCAACGCAAAACCAAAATCACTCAGATGCTAGGTAACTAGGCTACCGGTACCGGTACCGGTATTTCATACAATTTTTTGTTACATGCATCAGTTTGTTAGTACGGTACCGGTACTGGAAAACTGGACAGGTCGTTTCTGTAGAGATACCGTACCGGTACCAGTATTGATCGGGTTCATTATCCAGTACTACACAGACTATGAGAGTACCGGTACGGTACCGGTATGAAATGACAGTAAGATGTCACAGTTTGCAGTTACCGGTAGTCTACCTACCGCTACCGGTACCGGTATCAGGTGGAATATTCAGATGTACCAAAACTACGGGTACCGTACCGAACGGTATGTTGTTCCTTTCCACTTACAGACTTACCTCCGGTACCGGTACCTCACATTTTTTCATGAAACTACTCCATAATCAAGTCAAGTACGCCGGTAATCGAAATTGAGCTGTAGTCATATGTTTCCCCGAGCATCGATTTCTTTGTTTATTTCCGTAACAATGACCAATCAGCAGTAAGTAAACATCGATATATTAATTGAAATTTATTCAGTCGCTCAGACCAATGACATTAAACAACATGATAGGCAACTCTGACGTCACTCCATAAGACTACATGCGAAAGATTGTATTTCATGATACGCTCTAATGCACATATTTCTCGTCGCCTTTCGCGACGGTTTTCCGCTTGCTTTTGCTACTCGGCGTCTTCTTTACGTGTAGTACCCGCCTTTTTGCGCCTGTAACGAAAGAAAATAATCTCTATATCTGAGAAGTTTTGCTCATTTGGAAAGCAAGAATGGCAGACAAGCTGTATAGAGTAATTCTGAACATCATAGACGTTTTTTTTATCAGAGAATATTACAAACGCGATAGCGTAAAGATTTGTGTGAAACATTTTGCAGATAATGACAAAGTTCAAAGTTAGTAATTTTAATGTTTGCGCTTAAACATTAAAATTTCTTTTAAAGAGGGTGTCATACAAAACAGCAAAACTGTTTTTACTTCTCTTAAAGGTGATGTGATACAATTCCATAACAGAAAGTGTGAAACTATCGAACTTGCTTTAGTAGGTGAATTTATTAGACATATTACATATTCAGTTAATCGTAGGTAACATTGCTGGTACATAATGCCTCGTAGATAGGTTTGTGTCTAAATTTAGAAATTTATCTCTTAGCCCGCTAATTAATATTATCTTCTATGCAGGAGATTGCAGGGCTGATTCAACTTGCAGCTTTACCGATCACCTGACGATGCTCATTTAGTTTGTCTCGAGCAAGTCTTCTTGAAAAACTTGTGTGAATGGAAACTACCTATATGTTTTGCCTTCCTCCGACTTTAGAAGACAAATTTATTTTGAAGGATTTGGCATATAATTCTCATTGATTGTTGGCTGTTTATAATTCCTATTAAATGTGAATTCTGATTATAACAAAGAGTTAAACATTTTTTTACGTAATCTACGGGCATTTTTTTCTTGTCAATACTCCAAGCTGAGGTAATAAGCAAGACAATACATTTATGTCATCTGGAAGCAAAATATACACACTAATTAAAAGTTTGACACATTGAGATAATACATCATGACAGAAAATACAAAGATACAGTATGTATGACCATCACATGGTAATTAAAATTTAAAAAAAATTAATAGCGGCTGTGAAGTATGAAAAGTTCAAGACAAAGAAAAGAACAAAAGTTCATAGCTCATGAACTCTCAATTCTGCCTCCATTGCTTTGTGAAGGCCAATATATTCCGAATGGCTGAATTGGTTTACCTTTATGATAGCAATGGTTTTGTATTTAATATAGCGAAATTTTTTTTCAATTTAATTGAAGTGATATTATTTCCCAAAGCAATGCTTGAATCGTCTAGAATAGATCAGTGGTGTCAAACTCATGGGTTTCGAGAGCCGCATTGCATGTTAGAAATTGTAAAAAGGGCCGCAAACAGTTTTTGATAATGTATACTTGAAAGATATTTTTCAGATAGTTTTAGTTTGTGACATATATTGTGATGCAACTAATCAGTTGGATTAAGTTTTATTATATTCTTTATTTTCTTTAATTTCAAATGCAATTACATATTAATATTTGCATTCCACTATTATTGCAAGTTACTTTATTTATTACAAAAAATCATAAAATTCCATGTACAACCATCAAAATTATTTTTGAACAAGCGTTGGTTAAGGAAAGAATAATACATACACTAAAAATGACTTAATCTAAATATATGAACCTAAAATTAACAAAAATACTACAGTATAAACTCAATGTTTTTTTTAATTACATTTGTCCTGACGTTTGGCATCTTCTTTGTGTCACCAGCATACTAAGGCCAGGCTGAAATGATTTTATAGTACCAACTCTAACTAACGAGGTCACATGATCATGGGTTAATCTGTATCTTTGCAAAAGTTTAATTAATTCCAGTAATGCAAAAAAGTTACTTTTATCATTTCATGTATAGATCAGTAAAAAACAAATGGCAGATTTTTTCGACAAGACATTTCGGGCTACATTGCATGGCATAGGATTGCTTGAATTATTATTGATATTGATTTTTAGTAACTAAGTCGTTGTATATTTATATCAATATACAAACACATGGAAATTTTCTGTTCGGAGTTGGTCTTCGAATTTGTCATATTGACTGCTGAGCTTATTGTGTTTTTTCATTGTACTGATGGAAATATGACAAATTTTACAATGTGCTTCAGAATTTTGTGAAATGCAGAAATATTGCAACTCCCATTTTCTTCGAAAATACCACCTTCTTTATGTACTTTAATTTAATCACTCAAGTGTTTTATTCAGTATTCTTTTGCTAGCTTGATGTGTATTCTTAATTGAGTCAAAATGTGAACAAAAAAAAAATTAACTTTCTAAAACTACTTTCAGTAAATTGTTTTCTGTGTGAATATTCAATTTCACTTTAAAAGTTTTGAAAAATCTTTTACATTTAAATAAAAAAAAAATCCAAAATACTATTACAATTATTGTTAAGCGTTCGAGGGCCGCACTGGGAGTTCTCTGGGGCCGCAAGTTTGACATCCCTGGTCTAGATTGAAATTGTCCAAAATATATAACATTATTTTATCATGAATCATGATTATACCCTTTCCTGAATTTCTTTTAGTAGTACTACCAAAATTTGATGAACCAAATATAACACAGGTGTGGTCAGTGACCCGTAATCCTCATTTTTCAAAGCTGTTTTAAGTATGTCTGGCATGTTTTGTGCCTTTTTACAAAGAAGACCGCTTTTGGAATTTTTAGTTATTTCCCTCAAGCCCTGCAGGATGTAGGGGCCATACACAACTTTACCGGAGGGTCAAATGTCTTTGCATTCCTCCATAGGTTGTTCTTCTATTGCAAACATTTATGAAGTATTCTAATCATATTTCTTGGAATCAAACTGTCACTGATACGTCGCCAGACTTCTGATATCTCCCCTTCTGCTACAGTTGTCCTGTGAATAAATAATAGGAAATTGAGGTTAGACGAATAGTTGAAAGTTTTGTTTTATGTCGGCCTAATTTCTCTCGGCCTCTTGTATTGCAGGAGTCTCACAATGCTTAGACAGGTCTGTCCACAACTTTCACATCTGTAGGAGAGGAGATTTATTAATTTTCGTTAAGAATAAATAAAGCAGTCTATATGATTCAGAATGGAAAAGCTAATAAATCCAATATCTTATGTTTTTTGTAAAAAATGTTTTACTGAATTTGGTATATAAACCAACTAATAAAGGGGTTTAGTCAGAAAATTATAAGCATTCGTGGCTCCAAATACTTGAGAGATCAGACTATACAATATAGACCGGTATGAGTGAAATTTTAGGTGAACTTGTTAACCCTTTGATTCAATACGCAAATAAAAGTGAATGAGCAATAGTATGTTACAGCAATAAGTATATATCCTCACTGATTAAAAAAATCTAAATGGAGGTGCATGAACTATTTGAAACCATAAGGGGTAAGTAAATATGCAATTTCGGCAGATGGCCAACTACGTACCGTACTGAATTATAAACTTCGTAGTATTTGACAAAAGCTGGCTTTCCCGCATGTACTTAACAGTGCGATGCCCGGGTGTGATATACAACAAAAGTATTTACCTTACTTTTTTCCGATTTCTTTTTACCTTCAATTTTCCAAATATCATTAAAAACCACAACAACTATCGAAGCAGGCTCGAACACCATTCGTGCTATGCCTTGAAAGCAACACACATCGCTCGTTTTCGTCTCGTCAAGTATGTGCATTGGAGCGTGCTATCAAATACGATCTTCGGCCAAAAATGCCGGAGTTGCGCATCATGTTGTTTAATGTCATTGCTCAGACGGTGAGACAGATACGTTATTCGAGTCAAGTACCGTAGCGGTGTAAACATTGCCTCGTTTTCACAGTTTTGCATGTTATTTGTCCGTAGTAGTATATATTTACGATTTGTCAGTTTTCGGCTGCTTTTTAAATATTGGTTGTGAGTCAAAAATTTGGCAATAGGGAAGTATAGAAAGAATTTTCGGGGGTCGGGGAAACGTCCATTGTAGCAGTTCCATTATAGGATTGGATTTACATATTTATCACAGGGGAGAGGAAAGTCGATAAGACGGCTTAATCATATGGCGAACCCCGGATCTCGCCCGGTTACCATTCCATGTCGGGTATGGGATTAGTTAGGTAGCCTATTTGTTTTCGGAAGCACGGAATTGATGGCGGAGGAAGCCGTAACCGACCAGTAGTTACGTGAACCACCCTACGTCGGGGAGGAGTCCGGCAATCCTCTCGCACATATCCATCTCAGCGTGGGATTCAAATTTCGAACCTGCGAACCCCGCAGAGTAATCAGAGGTGCGGATGCTTAGTACGATGAGCCACATATATTTGTTTCCCCAAAAATAGAACAGGGTATTATTTCCATTTTCTTTCGAAAAATAAAACTAGTGCTTATTTCGGGGGGATGGCCTTTATTTCCATTTATCAAAACAAAATTACAAAGTAGAAAATTACGAGATTTTTAAATATATATCCATTTTACGTTATCTTCACGTTACCTCAGGTAATTGAACCCTTTCCCCTTTTCAGATTAGTCATTTAAAACGTGTAGGATGAATTTCTTGCTATCGACTAGGACTAGGTCCTATAATAAAAGACTTACCGTATTTGCTCGTTTAATAGCCCAGGCGCTTATTTTTTTAAACATACTCACTAACCGGGCCCTTATTCAAGCAGGGGCGCTTGTTATTTTTAAAGTAAAATTACACACAAAAATACCGGTAGATAAGATCGATCGTTACAATAATTAATACCATATATTGTCATTTCCAGTTCTCAAGTATGATTTAAACGAGAATAATGACTACGCACCGCAGGTACAAACCCGCAAAAAAAAACTTTCACACCGGGCGGGTATTCAAGCACCGGCCCTTATTTATTTTTATGTCCTGTTCACACGGGCGGCTATTCAAACGGGCCCTTAATCAAGACCGGGCGTTAAAACGAGCATTTACGGGTATATGGACATTTCCCCGACCTTTAACCCCCAAAAAATTCTTCTCATACTTCACCATTGCAAAATTTTCGGGGATATTTTAAGAATGCTTTTGCGAGTTGACTCATTATGATTCATCGCGTACAACAATCTGTTTTTAAAAAGTACCGGTAAAGAATTTTAGCCTAGTCTATCACAGCTATTTCTACACTTTTTTATAACTGCAGTTAAATTAAAACTCCTAGGAAGACAGAGTGATCATTGAATTATCTGATCTATATTTAAGTTTTCGAAACACAATTAAAAACTAACGAATAGAGTTCAAAAACTCGAAAACGAGGTAATGTTTACGACCACGCTTGGAAATCTGTCGAGTGAGTAAAGTGTCTGAGCGAAGGGCTTATATTAAAATAAAATAATTTTCAGACTAGGTCTTATTCTCGGGGAAACACGGTAACAGCAGAAAAGTAATGGCATTAGTCTAAATACCACCGGCATATCTCAAACAGCTTCAAAAACCGTTATGTGGGGGCCGCTTCCAAAAATGTACAAAATGCTTAATCCCGTTGCGGACAAATGGAAACTGGTTATAAATGATTCTGTCGTGCGGTGATATAAGAAATTCACGAATCAGGATTCGGTGCCTGAGATGGGAGCACTTAGAAACTTAAATACTGATACACTCACGGCTAAAGATGTTTAGAGAACTGGCTACGGGAAAGACTATGGAATATAAATATTTAATACCGGAATCTCAAATACAAATTTATCCACAGCTACCTACCCTTTTTAGCTATTTACATTGAAAATAAAGGTATCGTGTCCACCGTAATTACAGGTGCAATATTTTTTGATGATGGAGATACAAAATGCATGGAAATTCGAGATTTTTATTTTTATATTTTGGGTCGGCTTTGATCTTTCTTGTCACCGTTTGTATATCAACTGTCCCAATTTTAAATACAGTTATTTTGGTGTTGTAATTTTCAGTTTTATCATGAAATTAGCTATCATCAGTACTGTTCAAATGTTGTGCACATATAGAATTGTTTATGGTCTTTTCAAATACTTGTGATAAGTTATTTTCAGCCTGTTTTACAAATTGTAAGTAGCTAGTTTAGTGTACCGGATTCTAGGGGTCATTTTGCTTTTTTTGAAAGTTGTCTTCGATTTCAGGGTCCGTAAGTGTTTTTATGGTGTGTAATGTGTATTGCTTTCTTATATTTTACTTCCTGGTATCTGTTATTTGTATTGTATGCTTTCCGTTGCTTTCGTTTCATTAGAGTATTTGGTTGTATTAAGATTGATAATAACTAGAATAAAATAGCATAACCTGAAGTGAATATTGAGAAGAAACTTGACGGCAGACCATATTGGAAGATATTCTGAACTTGGATAATTATTTATAGTATTAGTACCATCGCTTAGTTATAGGTATTATTGTGATGCACATATATGAGGCTATGTCGCTTTTACGTGGTCGTCTAAAGACGAAACACTTCGAAGTTTTGAAATTCTCACATTCTAATATGACGAAAAACAATTTGACTACGATACGTCCAGTGGTGGGATTCAGAAATTTTAAAAACAGTTTATCATTCATATTGAACTCACTGACAACAAGGTCCATCCTTTTAGAAAAATATATTGGTATGGCTATGTGAGCTACATTAACATGACTCGCTTCACACAAATCTAATATATACATAACGAATCGCCAGATATAATGCTAGTTGTTAGCCGCGGTGCACGTTATCTATTTGCTGCGGTCTCCTAATGACTAATGTCCAAAAAAGAACGGGTTGGCTGACCTTGCGTTACACAAAACAGCCAAAGTAACCAAAACTAGGTCTAGGGTCGTGTCCTGCTACTACTATAAGTCTATAATGGTAATGAGTTAAACCAGTTGTGGGATTCATGGGGTTTATGCGAACACATTCTTGGAATTCCATGGTAATCAGCTATTACTCGGACGTTAGACGATCCCAGCAACGAGCACCACATTTAATGACCAGTGTTATGTTTGGCGTTTTGAAAGTTCTCTATTAGATTTATCTGAAGCGTTTCATGGTAATGTAGCACATGCAGTAAAATACATACATTTCTGAAATGAAGGAACATGTTCTTTTATTGACCCATTAGAACCCGTTCTGAAAGTATGAAGTGCATTATCTGTTTCTATCCATCCGAATACATAGCGCCCGATACCAAACTTTGTAGTCCGCTGGTCCAGCGGCTGCGGGCGGATGAGCCTTCACGCCGGGTATTGGTCATCTGGTGGTAGATAAATTACGGCCAGGCATCTCTGTTGTCTCAGTGTAGCTTGTTCACCACAATATAATAAAGTTTGTTGGGAATTCATTTTGCCTATATCAATAATAGACACGTGTCCCGAAGAAGTGGGACACGGGACAAGCGTGATAAGTGGGACAAGTAGGCCAAGTGGGACACGTGTTACAAGTGGGACAAGGTGGACACGACATTTTGGAGACACCCTGTTTATAGGATTATTTGCTGGTTCCCGTTCCCTATTATATCAATGAATAAATTATCTAAATCCAATGGCCCTCAGCCCCGCGTACCTCCTAAATAATGAGGGTTAGGAATGTCACGGTTTCTAAAAAAATTGTTACATTGTTCTGGCCTGAATATATATATCTGCTTTGTAAATGTACGCTCACTGCAAAGGAACTTTGAATAGTTTTTGTCTGATTAACAGCCGAATAAACTTGCTATTTGGAGACAAATCTTGACTTCGCTATTTGGGCATCCTCATTTGCGGTCGATTGACATTTGTCAATAAATCATCCAAGCATATGCATGGCATCTGCCTGCAATTCGGCAAAACATTATTTCGGTGTCTCCCTGTGATGTTACTCCGTTCTAAATCATTTCTATTTTTGTTAACAGATCGCCTTCGTCCGGAGATTGTTGTATCCTAATTACCTGTCAAATTTGTAATATTTGTCACAGTTAAATGGTGTTGCTACTGTGGTTGTAGATGAATCAGAACACTCAATGATTCCGGATTGGTCGTTTATTGAACGGCAACTCACAATTTATAACTTAAAACAGCATAACAAATTACATCTCAAATGAACTGAAAACACGTCCGGCCACCAGCGCAGCGACCGGAGAAGAAAGTTCGAACGACAGTTTTTCTCTCACGTGTAGTGAGTGGTCGGAGTCCAAATGAGACAAAGCAGCATTAAACAGGGGTCAACAAAACTGTTTATAAACATAAAAATATATATACACACACAATATAAACGCGGAAACTTTAGTCCGCGACATATTGGAAGATTTCAGTGTCCATCATTCTAATTCGCTCTAATGTAACAGACCTTGCCGGTACTCTAAAACTTCTCCGTTTCGCAATCCCCTTCTCGAATTCTCTTTTTCCAACCCAATATCCGCGTAAACCACCACATTCGCCCCGAATGCTTGATCTGTGTCTCGCGTCCGATTCTGCTTTTGTCTCTCCAATTTCTGCTCAACCTCCTCTAGGTAATTCAGAAATTGCAGATTCGCTTCGGTCTTGTACCCATAAATGGTACTAATTGAAACCACACTCTGCACTCTGGTATTCTTCAGAATGTGTTGCGACGTCAGCGGAATGAAACTAATCATTATAGCATAAATTCCACTTCATATGCTTATTTTATTCATTTGCCACTGTGGAACAAGTGTGGTTCGATCAACTGCAAGAGTTTGCTGTACTCCCTGAAGATGCCTCATAATTAGTTCGCAATTCAAATCCAAGCAGTAAAAAAGTGAATAAAGATTAAAAATACCTACGTGGGCTGGATCCGGCCCACCGAAGTGTTCCAGAGTTTCCCCCAAAACTCACCAATATGAGAGAAAAAAATTTAAAGATGTTTCGATAGCACCTGACATGATTACCCGAGCCAAGCTCAGCTCCTCGACTGCTTCCGACCTAGACAGTATACCTGGTATTAAAAAAAAATGTCCTCCTAAACTGTCTCCGATATTGTACAAATATTTTAACAAATGTCTGTCTGAATCCTCTTTTCCAGGGTGCTTGAAATTGTCTACCAATGTTCCGGTTTTCAAAAACAGTGGTGATCAGACGGATCCTGTTGAATATCGCCCTTCTAGTCTTTTCGAATCACTTATACTTAGAATAACATCGTCTTTGAAACTGACAAACAATGTGGTTTCGTTACAGACGTTCTAACGCTGAACTGTTAATACCGGTAGGTATAACTGAATAAATATGTCTACATTGGGTCGAAGTGGTGAGGCTAAATCGAATCGATATTGATAAAGTTTGGCATGCCGGACTCGCAAAATTCAATCCTATGGTATAGTAGCTTGTCACATTTTTGACAACATTAAATCATTTCTGTATGATCGCAAAATCGATGTTGTTCCAGATGTCCAGCGCTCTCGGGCATACCCTATATATATATATATATATGTATCTTGTGGATGTTCACAATGATCAATTCTTGAACTTTTTGGATCATTTATTTTTATCTTAGACTCGTTTATTTTGAATAATGTATCAGTTATTTATCAGTACTGTTTCATCTATCAGCAATTGGAACTTGTTTACTTGTCTGCACACCTGAAAATAAAATTGGCTAAAAAATCTCATGGAATAAATAACTGCTTATAATTCCGCAAGATCATGTATATGCTTTACTGGATAGCTTATGACTTCTTGTGTTAAACGGAATATCTTGAAATGATATGCAGCTTCGCAATCACAATATTGTACAATATATTGCCCAAGTTCAGTGTATTAAGTAGTATATTAAAGCATTTTAAAAGGCTAAGGTTACCATGGGAAAATTGTACCATGTTCTAATCCAATTTTTTACAAATATGAATCTATCCTCAAAAATATTTTCAATGTATAGTTTTTCGGTGCTATTGTGGGTGTTTCAATAAAATATACAAAAAGGCCTAACCTGAATGAAAATATTTAAATGTACGAGTTTCTGGAAAATTCTTCTATATTCAAATACTGAAAGTTTGAAATCGATCAACTCGTTGGTAACTCCGTTCTAAATATATGCACCTACGTAGTGAAATCTATTCCAGTAAAATATGCACTTTGTGCTCTCCTATAAGGCTGTGTTTATTCTCTAAAAATCTATACGCTAATTGGCTATGCCACTTCCAAAACATTGCCTTCTTCTGGCGAAAGACTTTTGTGGGCGTGTAATAAAGATCATATATACACCCTATATTGCCGAGATACAACTAAAGACAACTTTCGACCAGAATATCGACTTTAAAATCAAGTTAGTTCGCCGTCCATCTGTTTTCGGAAGTGTTCCAGTTTATTTCCTTTGCGCCGGTGGATCTGTTTACGTATAATGCAAGGAAGCCGTAGCAAGAATGAATCCATCTTTTCCAAGGGATTCAAGAGTCGTGCTGCACATTAACACAAATATATTTCTGTTGTAACGTTTCGTCTGAACAAGGTCAGACGTATACAATTCAACTACGAGTTTCTAAATTGTTTTATTTGAAGGCAGATGACAAAATTGCAGCACATATAAACGGGATACCATGCCAGCCGTTTGGCTGATTGACAGGTTCACAGGTGAATTGCAATAGCCTTTTTCAAATCGAATTTTATTTTTTTTTAACAATTTATTGCGTGTTATTTTGATTTGCTGATCAAAATTTCTTACGTTTATTTGTCTTACGTTAGCTGACAGTATGTTCTTCAGCGTTTATTTTTATTTTTTTTTTGTTAAAATCTTTTTTTTAGATTTTTTTTATAAAAGCATACCCTTTCTAAATACAACAGACTTTTTATTTACACTTGCGCTTTTTTTATTTGACCTGATAGTTATTCTATATGTAGGCCTACGGTACGGTACGTTCATTTTGATATATATTGATTT
Source organism: Styela clava (assembly GCF_964204865.1). Lineage (NCBI taxonomy): Eukaryota > Metazoa > Chordata > Ascidiacea > Stolidobranchia > Styelidae > Styela > Styela clava. Next base: position 16,590,476 of record NC_135251.1, on the reverse strand, counting down.
CCATGAATAATAAATCACATTGAATTTATAAAAATAAAACTGATAAACACCGTTCATGGTGCGTGCCACTTGGATGCTGATGCAAAAAAGAAAAAAAACGAATATCAATTTCCAGTGTTATTGCACTTACTGGTACCGGTACCACATTCTAATATAATCGTTCAAATGGTTTTGTGTTACGTGTTGGAATTCCGTTCCGAAACAGGATTTGGGTCTTATATATAATGCTAATGAGATCTATGTTATGACACGCCTTACCCGAGTGCCCGCAGGACAGTACGATATCGTAGCCGCGGGAGGGCTCGAGAATCTAGAGGTTGATGTTAAGACATTTGTAACTGGCACGAAGTAGAACAGAATCTCATCTTTCGCAAAATCTATAAATTTCTTGGTTTCAAATTCACCACAGAAGATCATATTGATATTACATTTTACACTTTTTTACGTTTATTATTCCAAATTTACAACAAATTCATATTAGAAAGAAACGAACTTATATATGAATAATTTTGCTGTTGAAATCTGAATAATGTATTTTAGAGTTAGCAATGGCAGATTAATCGGTTTGCCAAATTAATTACGTTCATTTTACGGATGAAATTGACTACCGTTCAATACCCGTAACTGTGTGGAAACTGTTGAGGAAATTAGTTTCTTCCCGTTCTCCGCAACTAATGAGCCAATTGATTTTGGACTGTGGGTACTTTAAGATGGTTAACGCCACTAAAAGAATATTTTCTTTTTATTTCCTTCCCTTTTCTGAGTCATATATTATTTCACCCCAAATTTTGTTGTTTTATTTTAATTGATGGGAACAATTCTATATGCAATATGGGAACACTTTATTCCGTTACGCTTGTCCGTCGACCTTTTTAGCAAACTCGATGCTTAGCGAGGTGTAATCGCATCGGTACTTTCTCGACATTATGCGCATTGGTACATTTTTTTAATGTCGATCAATGGGAGCTAAAAAATCAACGCGCTCTTTGTTCACGTCACAACCAGACGAACATTCGGTTTAAAATAGCTGTTTGACAGGTAAAATAAGATGATCCATTGCCGGCTTGTAATCAACAAAAGCTGAATAATATACCATTTATCTTATCCTATAACAATTACTGATGTTAATCAAGTCTTTCTGTAAGTTAAAAATATTGAAAAAAAAGAAAATAAGAGATAGATAATTCCATCCCACAATTTTTAGATTGAAACTTGAACTTCTGATACATGCATAATTAATTAGTTGTAATTTTTCCTAGTGGCCTACTCGGTTAACAACTAAGAAATATTTCCCTCATATTCCTAATTGTCCCTAATTGCTCGGACAAACGATACCTTATTTGAACTAAGTTATCGCCATCAACCTGGATTTAACACATTCTCTAAAGGATTTTAATTTGCGGTTAGTAATCGCATGCCAACCACAAATGTCCCGTACAATGTGGAAAACTTATCCGGTTATAAATAAAAGTATAAGAAGAAACTAAATGAGGTATAATTTCATGTTTAATTTTAAAATATAGCTGTATTGAAATATAAAATGTATTGTGTTTTTCACGCGAAATTTAACGCCTGTTATTCTCACTGGAACGAATTTGAATAGCAATATTGCAGTGATTGAAACCCTTCTCCATTTGCATTCATGATAATCCATTTTATATTCATTCCAGACTAATATATCAATTTAATTTTTACACGCATGAGCAGGTCCCATTCAGTATAGCAACCACTGTTATAAGGATAACTGTAAAATGTAAACAACATGTAATCTATTGGTCTTTCCTTTGCAATACGTGTACCTGAAAAGTATTTTAATTTGTTCATAACGCATAAGCAGGTCTCATTCAGTATAACAACCACAATTATAGGGATAACTGTAAAATGTAAACAACATTTGCAATGAGTTTTATACTGCAGTTTTCTGCGATAATATTCCATGTAATCTATTGGTCTTTCCTTTGCAATACGTGCACCTAAAAGTATTTTAATTTGGTCATGATTCAGGACGAATTTTGAATATCGTTATCGATGAATGTAGCATTATAAAGCAGGCATTATAAACTTCTGACAACTGCGTATATTATTGTTTATGTCGTATAAACTCAAATGATAAAGTATCATCACTCACAAATCATATTGCGATGATGTTTCCTTTTTTCACAAATCAAATTGAAATATGATTTTAAACAAATATATTTTGTATACATAGATCTTGTACACATATATCTCTTTTCAGCATATTGTGTTTTGTATAAAGACCACCACTACCAGCCATTTAAGTTCAATACAAAACAAAATGTAGTTTATTCATTGTCTTCCAAGTCGAACAAAAACGCATTATATACAGTTCTACATTATTTTATATAAAAAAGTTATATCTCTTTGTGGACACACAATTTAAAATCTATTTTTCAGCGAATATTTTTATGTACAGTAACATAAAATTGAATTGCCACACTCGTTATCTACGTATCTTCCTTGACAATCATGGGAGAATAATTTGCAAATTCAATTTCAAATATCAATTAGAAACACAAAAGATCTTATATAAAAATCATGTTTCAATGTTTGTTCATCGATGTGGTAAATGTTTGATTATAAAGAATCTGTACAAAGTTGTCAAAATATGTCAAGTTATTCTCTAATTAACAAACATAAAGCAAAGTCATACTTTGCTACGCTACATCATCGATGTAAAAGTGAGTTCCGTTTGTGGCAGGCAAAACTCTGTATGGGGGGGGGGGGTTCCCGACCCAACAACTACCTGAGAAGACATATATATTTTGTAAAAAAGCCAAATATAAGCATTTTTGGGAATTAACCATTATTTGTGGAAGTTCTGAGGTATTATGAATTCTATAATTTTTATCGAGAACTATTTCATTAATATACACAAAGGAAAAATTACCCAAGTCTGTGATAGAAAAGAGTCATGTAGCAACATCAAATAGAATATATTATATACAATAAAAAATTTCAAACAAATAACTACGTATCCCAAAAGTTTATTAATTCAGATCAGAAACCAAATTCAGTAAAACCAGCATAATTATATAAAGAAGATTGTTCGAGTTGCTCACATCGTCCTCACATTTATCTCATGTTATGCCATCGTTACCTAATTTGTGCTTGATATATTTCATCCATGGGCCAGTTAATTCGCATAGAAACGAAATTATTTAATGGTATGTTCCCCAATGTAGAACAATAATATCATTACACCAAACCGCAGTGCCGTCGCAAAATATAGCCAAAGGTCATATTCTCCCATTTTACGGGTCAGGTAACGGACATGTGATATCGGCGATATCAAATAGACACCATATCGTGAAATCAAAGTCAAAAGAAGAAGGTACCGACAGAACACAACCAAACGCTTTTTAAATAAGGGATAATGATTAGTGTGCATTACTCAAATGATGAGATGGTTTAGTTGTATTGCGCTCATTGTCAGTATATTTGTTTTATGTGACAATTTATTTTAATTCTCTTACTTGACGGAACACTCTTGAAAACTGTAGATTTTCCATTTACAATAGTTTGCTATAACTGATCCGAGTGAAGAATTTCTTACTGTGTATTAAATAAATTGAAGAAATGATGTTTGTTTCCTCATCTCTTTGGTCAATTAATTTGAACAATTATGAAAAATGAATTATTTATAAACACACTGTATTTAATCTATAATGTTAAAAAGACGAAATTAACAGTAATTTAATTCTTTTTCAATCAAAGTGGTCTATCAATGTTAGGAGCAAGGAGTTGTATATATACGCCTTATATACTTCATACACTTGGATACATTCTATTGAGTTTTTGAATGAGAAAAAGATAATGCAGTGATCAAAACCGGCAGATCAATTGAGAACATATGATTCGTGAAATTGTTATTGAGAAAAGCGAAAAGAGTACGTATATCTTCTCACAATGTAGAATAATATCTATGGATTTATTTAATTTCATGACAACGTTTGGTATATTGAAAGGGATTGTGGTATTCGATTAAATATTTAGAAGTTGTAATAAAATAATGATAGAAATAACGCAAGAACTTTATTGTAAGCTTCCAAACCCCGTTTTTTCTTATTTTATCAAAAAATGTTTCAGAAAGTAGTAAGCCATTTAGGTCACATGCTTTGTAAGGGGATTTAAAAATGTAGGATTAGGATTTATGGTACTTTTACAGAAATTCTTTTTCTCCGATATTCACGATAGTTTAAATTTTTATATGTTGATCAGGTATTTATAGGGCAATAACTTGTTAGTGTTGTGTAGTTCCGAACTGTTTTTTGAAACAATATAGTTAATTCTACAAGGATATTCACTAGCTGTATATAACACATTGTAATTTAATTACTTTTTAAACGTTCATGTCGGTAAATTTGTTTTAATATTATTTACATGAACTCGAATTTTATTGCGATTCAATAGCGTGGCACGTTTATTTTGATCATATACATTATATACAATATAAATACATAATAATAATTTTGAAAATTTTCTATTGTTTATATAAACAATTATATAATTATAGGATGCTATCGAATATATGAACGCTTATTTTAAAAGTAGACAATTACACATATATATTTGGGAAATTTTTGGTTATAAAACGCAGCCAGATATTTTGTTACGTCCATATATTAATCATGAGCTTAATTTGTTGTTGATTTTGTCAGATTCATAGATGGTCACGGTGTTAATTGTTTGGATAATGTCTTCTTTCCATTTTTTCTTGCCGTCGTAAAAAATATCAGTGAATTTTACCAGTTTTATTAATATTGTCAGAAAGTCTACTTAATCGGACTAAACACGTTTAATAAGCACGATTATGTACAAAAGTTTCGCATTGTGTCAAATTATCCAATGTGTGACCTTATTGATGTGATAATAAAGTCCCTAAAAAATTGAAATATGCATATCATTAATTGTAATACAAAGAAAGAAACAAGAGAACGCGACTACGATTTGTTAAAAAATGATATGATCGTAAAAATCCGTGACAATCTGTTGCAGACGAACAATCTTTTTGTAAAATGAATTTTGTAAAACGAACACCTTTTTAATCATAAATTCCCGTTTATATGCATTACTCATGCTGTTGTTTATAACATTTTAGGTTATTTTTCGAATTGAAAAAAAATATTGCAATTTATACATCATGGGAATTTATAACGAAATCCAGTGCAGTGAATATGCATAGATCCAACAGTCGACCCAGGACTAACAACTTGTTTTCTCGTCGCGGGTACGACAGAAAGTGTTGACACGCGGCTCTATAGTCTGGGGTTGGTCGTTTTTTAAATAACTGAGCGACCTTGTATGGTTACAACTTTTACGATTCGCAATCGATAAAAAAAATTCTACGGATAATACTTTGCCCGTTTCATCGTATAACTCTTGTCGAATGTATAACTCCAGCTGCAGCTTTTGAAGTTATGTTCCTTCAAACTTTATGGTAAATTATCGCGATATGGAATATATTTTGTGGATGTGCAAGCAGGATATCAGATCGTTGGGCTGTAGGGGTTTGCGAGGCAGGTATAAAGAGTTCGGCGTGCTTAGGTATGAACACAAAACAATGTGATGCCTTTGATAATGGGTGGATTGTCATTAGCGATTCGGCTCGTTGAAGTCATTTAAAACGCCTAAATTGCAACGTTACCTCCCGTTTTAAATATTGCTGGCGTTTATTGGTCATTTGGAAATACGGCTCTAATGGGCCCGTGACTTCGATCTTTCAAAATCTTTTGTCTTTTCAGCGGTTTATGATAAATTCAAATTCACGCAAGTAGATAACCACGAGTGTATCCCCTATCTTTGTTCGTGTTCTCTTATAATCGCAACCTCGGGGCAACCTAGTCAGAAATATGAAACCCTATGCTAACCACGTTTATATGAGGAAAATAATTTTGTATGGCAGCAAATCCACAATGGAAGAAAATAGTTGCCTTATCTAACCGTATCTTTATACCTGGGTTGGTTCACAGACCATTCAACAAGTTTCATCGATAATATCGCCACCTGTATTAGTACGTTGGAATTTCCTGGTTTCATAAGACAAATTCAAAGGACCGGTTAATACAACAAGTAGAATTTAGAAAAAGCGCAGTATTCTCCGATAAATTTGTGATATGAGTCTGAATGTCTACTCCGGACTATGGTGATAGTTCATATTTCGGAAGACACCTATCAGACGTTGAGTGGTTTGCAACCTAAAATGTCAAGTTGTAGTTGTCAATGAACAACAAAGATTGAGTCTTTGTCGCGATTCATTCTACTAATTCCTGGTATAAATGTTTAATGTGTAAAGATTAAAGAGTGCAAAGTTGGTATTCTAAAATCTAATTCTAATCTATAGAATTTGCTAAAATCAGCATTGTCCTGCTTCATCGAAACTGATTCAATGACAATTCCAGATCGTTCACCTTTCATCGGATTGAATTACAAAAATTGAAGCAAGTGATGTCATTTTATAAATCGATTCCATTCTCTGAATCAAATAACCCAATCATAATTATATACGATTTTGTCTTAAGCTATTTGATATGGTTGATAGTTGAATTTAGTAGTTCAAATGGCTGGTATATAATTCGTTCGGAACATAATAAGAGTGAAATATAATGGCAACAAGATTGAAGTTGTTTAGTTGAAATACACTTAACAACTGTATGTCTATAAAATCGTTAATCGTTAATTCAATTTATTAGATATAAAAGTTAAGCTGAATTATTTAAATGTCATCATAAAACATTGCTAAAAATACTGTCTATATTAATTTCAATTTGCATAAAGTTAAGCATTATGAATACGCCATAAGTTATTATGCGTAATAATTCGTTTGGGTCACGAACTTGTTGCTAATAAATTACTATCGTAAATTTGTATTTATTTGAAATAAGTCAAGCAGTACAATTACGTCATCGTGATGTTGCATTTACTTATGATATTTTGTCTTTATTGAAAAGTTCACTCAGGGAGCATAAAACGTGACGTAATACCAAAAAGCATGCAAATCGAATGCATAAAATGTGAATATTATCCGGAAATTCGTGTTGTTGTTTCTTCATAGTAAGGTGATGGTAATATTCTGGTAACTGATATGAAATTGAAAATGAAAAACTTTTCATAACTCGTGTCCTGAAGTTAAGGCAACATGAACCCATAAGATACGCATTGATTCTCAAGTATATTGATATAAGCATGTTCTTATTGAGGAAAGTCTTCGATAGCGTGTTTTGCATGTGCAACATCTTATAGAAAAAAAGGTTTTATTTGCAAGTTTGCACTTCCATTCCGAGCATTAATAAAAACACCTTAGGTCATGACGAGGTACTTTTTTAAAAGTTAGAGGCGTTGCGATAGACATAAAATAAATTGATATTATAGCAATATATATGCCTTCGAAAACACATAATATAGTATTAATTTTTATATCTAACTGTAGACTAAAATATAGTTATAAATTTTTCGGTGGATCATACTCGATTTTGCGTAAATAGAAAACGCTATCTTCTGTTTTTTTGTTATTATAGCTCTATAAGAATAATCATAAGTAAATAATAACAATGCAGTTTGCTGTCTTGATTTTGTCGGCATTCTTCATCGGAATCAACGCAGATGGACATCTCCGACTGAGTTCTATGTTTCCTGTTTCTCCATCTGGTAAGTTGGTTATAACATGCGCAATTGAATGAAAAAATAGTATAGGGAAGTAACATTTCAAATATTCTTTATACAACAAGATACAGAATTTTAAAAAAATGAATCGCTAAATGCCAAAATGAATCACTGCCTGAATTATTGGTAATGAATGCGCTGGGCTGAAAATTTCACGGAAGTTGTTCAATTGTCAGTTACTAAAAGTGAAAATTTCTTTGATCTGAATTGAAAAAAATCTGTCTTGTCGTGTGTAAATCTGTGTAATGTTTTTTTTTAAACTAAAAAATCCATATATAATGACGACAAAATTTTATGTATTAATCATATTGAAAAAATTTTCCAATTATTTTTATAAATTTACATAGCATAAGTATATATATTATGAGTATGATATATAATGTTAAAATGTTACTAAAACACCTATGTTTTGCTAATGATCATGCGCAATTAACCGGTGATTAATTAGGCACCCTGAAGCGTCATTATAATCTCCACATATAAATATTTGATTTTAATCTCTTTCAAGAAATTTGCGCCGTCATCGAACAACTGCTAATAATTAATAAAAAAATTTAAACAGAATGCAGATTTTGCCCTTGTTTTCGGGTTCTTATCGCAATAGCGTATTATGCAAATTTGAGATGAAGGTTTAGCGCGATATCTCCTATGCAGGGTGATAACCGCAAAACCTTATTATGGACGGTGACGGTGATTTTACTTGTAGCGAAAATAATCTTTGAACAAAATAACCGGGATTTGATCTGTGATGCGTTCATATCAAGGGTTCATGATTGTCCGTATTCTTTAGTGCAGACAGAGAGCATGGGGGCATAATCTATCAATTTCTTTGCCGATGGGTGAACATTAATGTGGAACTCTTGCATTTGCAAGTGCATTCTGAACAAAATAAGTTCGACAATGATAATCATTTCGCCCAAACTAAGAAGCGTTGTAAGAAGTACAATGTTCGGTAGATTGAATTTGCGCTAATATTAAACCAAATACGGGTAAAAATTATTCGGTCTCTATTCAATTCAAAGCGACCATGATATGATGCGCCATGATGATTTTGACATAAATCAAAAAAGGTTAAAGTTTCTTATTCGAATGAACGATATTTTTGCAACGTTGCTTTACATAAAAATTAGAAATCGGTTTCAAAATTAGGTATTTTTATATATTCTCTATTGGGATGTTTATGATACGTCGTTGATAACGATATCAAACTTGCAGCGTTTTTCCAGTTTTTCTCAGTAAAGTTTGTTAAAGAGAATATTTTGACGTTTCGCTTACGATGAACCCGTAGTAAAACTTTCGCCCGTGCATATATTTATATATATTGTCTGAATACAACTTTTTGAATTGAGTTTTTCCTTCAATACAAAAAGCTTTTTTATTGGATATGGGTCGCTCTTGGTTGACTGGTTTAATGGTAGTAGGATTAAATATTTTTTTAATGGTGGAAAATATACATGACGTAATAATCAGAAAGTCAGACCTTTTTTGAATTAAGGCATCTCCCCTCATAGAAACCCCTTAAGAGGCTGTAGACGAGCGACTATTTTCTACAAATGTTCTACAAAATTCGGCATAATCTAACCAATGCTATTTCTTACATTTTGGAGAATATTTATGGTACAAACCAAATGCAAAACTGAAAGGAATTCGAACCTGAAAACTCATAATGAATTCTTCTCGAAAAAAAACGCAGCTTAGCTTAATTACGAAGGTATACGGAGGCATTGATTGACCCTGGATACATCGTATATGTCGCAATCTAAAATGAATTCATTTTGATTCATTTATTTCATGAAGTTTTGTCATTTCAAATTGGTCTGACGACCTCGGCGAGGTGTAGAGTAAAACGGCACTAAAACAAGCAAACAGTTTTTACTTCAAGTTTTAAACGATCACAATATTTCTCTGTTCAGTACTAATCAAACGTAATATCATTCAATTTGATTACATTACAGACCAGTCATTCAGATATCCAGCAGGATGTCCAGATCGTACTTGTGTTTATATGGCATCGTGGAGATATTTACCTACCCAAGAAAGCGTCCAATTTAACATCAAAGCGAGAGTTCGGCGCGGTATATGGGCTGGTATTGGATTTTCCAACGATCGATTCATGGTAAGTGAACTCATTTCGATCAGGATCCTGGTTTCTACTGCCACACAAAATTGTAAATATTTCATACATGTAAAATATTCCCAGTTTCACTAAATGAATCGTTCTCAGTCTATAGTTTGTCTATCAAATAAATAAATTGGGCTTACAGCTTCATAGCTATTTCATGTACTCGGATGATGTTATTAAGAGATATTATCGAGACACGCATAACAACAATGTCATATTTCAATATTGCATAACTATTGAAACTTGCTATATTACTTAATATATATATATATATTTTTAAACGAGTACGTTTCTTCATGTCACTAAACAGTGGGGATCGACCGGGGTTCTGCTGCACCCTGGGGTAAGCCAGTACAGTCCCTGGGTTCCGCGAGTCCACATTCAAATCCGGAAGTCTATATTATTTAATTTAATCAAACATTTATTATGTTTCTTATTATTAAACTCGCTACACTTTAAAGATCATTTTTTTTTTGGCAAAATTAGGTTTGCAAAATATACAAGTTGTAATGGTATTCAAATGAAATAAATGTTTTTTCTACACTGTTTTGAACAACTTAAGGTTACCACTTGTTAAATTGGAATGCAATTTGTTAATGCCCATGTTGACACTATTGAATCAAGTTCCGTGTCAGGCAACGAACACAATAAATATTGAAATTAGCCCAGATGAAAAAATTATTGTGTTGCGTTGTACCCTGCTTCCCATTCGAATAGAATTTGGTGAGGCAGTACAACAACAACAGTGAAAATGGTTCAAGTAAGAAAAACACCACATTATTATTTTTATCACACGAAACCACATTACGTAATGTCCAGTCCCGATTAAATCAGTTACATTCCTGTTCCATTTCCTAATCAAATCACCTGATAATGTCTGGTAAATGTTGATGTATAAATTTAAGCGACATCAGCAAAAGAGCTGATAATGTGTTATCAGTATAATTCTAGTTATTAGATCACACGTTTCTCCAACAAAAATATTCCAGTTCTGTACAATGCTATTTATAGCAATTACGTAACAGAAAAAAAGATGAAAATGCTCACATTTTAGATTATTTTTTCAGTATATACGGCTGTTTTAACTATATATATGCAATAAATAAAAACTATTAATTTAAGCACAATTACGGTTTTATTATGAGTCTTCAAATTAATATCAGCTTGTGTTACCGCTAACTCACGAGAATTTGTTTTAAACAGCCAGACTCCGATGCTATAACTGGATTCTACCCATTATATGGAGACGATCTTATTGTTAAAGACAGGTATCTCAAATCAAGAAATCAATTTCAAGTTGGGCCAGATGAGATGCAAGATCTCCCAAGCTCACAAGGAACACATATCGACGGACTTCTTTCTTTTACATTTATCCGTCCACTTGTTACTGGGGTAGAGTATCTTTTCTAAACATTATTTCATAATTTTTTTTCTCAGTTCTTTACAGTGTCATATTTTCCAGGACGCAATGGATCTTCCTCTGAATAACTGTCCGTATTTTCTGTATGCATGGGGTGGTAATGCGTATGGAGAGACAGCGATTACCGTTCACACAATGGCGATAGCAAGCCAAGAAAGAGTTTGCATCCGTAAGTGTTTAATAGTGAACACTTTTGAAATGGCTGACTTTGATGACGACCATTACATGGTAGCTCCCTCAATATAATTGGATAGATTGGAATTGTAAAAATGCTTGTTCATAGCGAAGGCATGAGATATATCATACAAAATTTAGTGACTAGGTTGTAATTTTCATTTGGTTGGACTCTACGTATACTTGTTACTACTCATTCAATTGGTCTCAGCTTTAACTTATATTCACAGGAACCTCACCTCAACGTCCTCCTCAGACGCCGCCTTCAATACCATACGTTACCCGACCACCGGCATCCCAATATCAAACACGTAGAGTACCTCAGTATTCAATGCCAACTACAACCATCTATTACAAGCCTACTACGTCAACCCCTTACGTTACCCAGCGACCTATCTCACAATATCAAACGCGGAGAGTACCCCAGTACTCAACGCAAACAGTGCCCAAATATTATAATCCAACTACGGAATCTTATAAAACCCAGTACGCCCGTCAATATATTTCTCGAGATCCACCACAATATATTCGACCCGAAACCCAATCGCCTTATAAAAACAGATATCCTATAAACCCTCGTTTCCCCCAGTATCCAACTGCTCAACCACCTAAACCGCCTATACCAACATACGTCCCAGATGAGGGATACGAAGACGATGGTGAGCATATACTAAACTTGCACGCACTGCCTTGTTTGTAATTCTCTGCAATATTTGGTATTTAACTGAGATATATATTAATATACTTATCGGTATTCGCATCTCTTGATTCCCCGAGTAGGTCTTGTTTCAAGCCGTGACAGCCGGTATCTACTGAAATCTCGCCCAATTTATATTCACATATTTTCAAACACACACACCTCTTATTGCATCAACGATATTTCAACTCTCGTGAGTAAACTAGCAGCAAACAGCTGCTTCATGCCAGGCGTGCCATCTAGGCTGAAGTAGGACACCAAGTGATGGATGATAACTCACCAAGCCACAAATTTGTGTAATATCTTGTGCATAATTTTTCCATGAAACTGCACTGACATCAAATTTTTATTACTAAATTGTTATTGTATTGATATATTCGTTTAGGTGTGTTCCGATACCCGAAGAATTGTGCATCGGGCATCGACTGCGAATATGAAGCAAAATGGGAAAGCTTTTTTCTTTCTGAAGATGTTTGGTTTACAATAACCGCAAAAGTTGAAAAAGGGTACTGGGCTGGTATCGGATTTTCTGACGACCCATACATGGTAAGAAATTTTTTAAACAGCATTTTTTCTAATAAAAGCAATAAGCAAGCACCTAAAATAAGCACTCGTGGTCGCGAGACCGAGAAAGGAAAATGAAATCACACCTAGTGGTGTATTCTTTGTGTTACATTGCACGATATTCCGTTTGTTCATTTATGTAACCATGGGCAAAAACAGTTGCAAGCTGTTGTGGGCAATTTTATTAATAACAAACATCATTTTTCAACGGTTCGTAATTTTATCTCTTTCCGCTAAACATAATACTGAATGGAATATGAGATATTGAATTCTTTTTTAAATATTTTTGCAGCCTAACTCTGACTGCGTTACCGGTCATATGCAAGAGTACGGCCATAATTTTATATTGACGGATAGATATTTGAAAGGCAGATCTCCGGATGCTGTGGGACCCGACAAATACCAGGATGTTTCTGCGACATCGTACGGCCATCATAACGGAATGCTGAAATTCGTTTTCAAACGAAAACGAAATACATATGACGTAAGATTACTAAAAAAATGCATTACAGTAATTTAATAAGTCTTTTATCGAGATAGTACGTGTCGAGTGAAAGCATAGGCTGGTTATTTAAAATCAACCATCTTCCCGTTCAACAACAATTCCGCGAGTTTCTTGCTAGTGAGACAAGTATTCAAGTTCCGTGTGAATCTATATCCAGACCCTGCGCATTTACAGCAACTGCAACCACTTAATATTGTTACATATTAGGATATCCGAGAGATTTTTATCAACATTTTATCTTTTACATTTATAGATTAATGATAAAAATCTCTACAACTGTGTCTACTTCCTATTCGCATGGGGAGGTCGGGCTCACCAAGGAGGAAATATTGCTGCTCATACTCACAAATATGTTAGCAAAATTCCAATATGCTTAGGTAAGTGAGTGTCTTATATTGATATTAACAATAAAGAACTATGTCTTAAATTGTTGATCAAACTATATGATGCATCAGAAAGTTTTCAGGCCTCAGAAAATTCAGTAGTTCAGTTTTACCTATGAATGGCATTCTGTACAGCTAGATCTTTGTTTGTATAAAAATTGTTTGAAATGCCATTAAACGATATTCGATTATGTATGTATATTCCTAGACTCCTGTTACTCACGTGTTCAAATTGGCAGTCATCATTAGCAGTTGAGAAATCAAATGAATCCAAATCATAACAAATTGGAAAGTTTTCTCCTGCACTATTATACTTAAAAAATGTTACCCAGGTTTTTGCATTGATATTTATCCTATAAACAAATGCTTGCTTTGGCAATAACTCTAATTATAGCTTGAGAAGTTGACTTTTCTTTTTTCTATTTTAGGCTCAATCTTCGGATCAACAGGTTAATATTCTAATGTTTTATTTATATTCATGAAATCTCGTGTACGATTTTTTGTTATTTCAAACTGTTTTTATTTTCAATGACTTTTATGCTTATTTCTGTATAGTTTTTTTCTATCGAAAAACATTGTAACGGCTTTGTATGAACACAGTTTCATGAGCGGGACACACTGCGGGCCAATAGCATTTACTTATGGTAATGTAGTTGTAATACGCACAATAGAAAATTATACATTACTGTAAATGGTAAAAATACAACTTCTGCAATTAATTTTAGAAACTTCACAGTAATTTTTACGAAAAATCATTCATACAGTTCCTTTTTTTAGGTTCTCACGTGGGAACATCATACAGAGGTTCGTATACATTCTACGTTTTTCTGTCGTAAATTTAGATTTCAAACATAAAGTTCCAAATCGAAAGTTGCTTTTATCTCTTATAGACACTACTTTATTAAATTAACATATTTATTTGAAATACACATAACGAAATATTTCGTTTCAATATGAAACCTGTCATGTGATTTATTTAATAAACAAAGATATTTTGATTTATCTCGAAACATTTTTGTAGTTTTATAACAATGTATCAACGATTTTCCTTTAGAACCGACGTATGATTTCCTCAGAAGACCAATGCGTAAGATTTCTTTAAAAAATTTGAAATAGAAAAAGATAAACCCACGAAATTACAATCATAATTTGATTTATATTTTATTAATGACGTTATTCTTCTATGTAAAATTCCCACTCTTATAAAAAATGATTTATTTGTGTATCGAATTTAAAAAATCAAATATTATTTGATGATTGACAGCGCATTACTACGATCCATGTCAACGAATCGCCTGTAAATGGAATCAATATTGTGTAAGATATGGAAATCACCAGGCGAAATGTGAATGCAGGGGACGATTCCGTTTGGTTGGCACATATTGTGTTGGAGGTAAAATATTGTCTAAAATCTGAATTGTCGTATTAAAATTGCTCACTTGCGCCAACTACCGACAATCGTGATTATTCCATATTTTTCAAATATTTTTTAATGTACGATTTGTAATTGAATTTTCAAACAGTGCGTACAAAAATTTCCAAATTGGACTTCGGCTTTGTTTCTGAAAAGATTTAGATTATATATTTGATTTATTGCTAGTTCTGAATAACGATTAAATATATATATATATATAATACGTAATATGCCTATCACAACTTGTTTTCCCGAGCATATTCCATAGATAAAAGACACTTCGACACTGTGTAGATAAATGACTGCCATATTTTACGGCCCCCTAAGCCTAAGGCACACCGTCAATAAATTTCTTTACATTGGGATTTTGTACAAACATATAGGCAATAAAGCATAATGCACTACCTGATTCATATATAAGGCTCTCGATCTATTTTTTTGAGAACAAAAAAGATCCATGGTGCATCTTATTGTCCGTAATCTAGGGTACATGTAAATGTACTTTCGCTACTGGAATGCGGTAACAAGCAACAGTCTAGTTATTCCCTTCTCAATCAATTCGCATTGTGTCTAATTTCTGAATGAAATTATTGAATTATATTTTCATTTCAGGTCCACTTCGATACTACTGAGAGGAGATAAAAATCCAGCCTGCTTCTATTCTCTTTTACTTCGTTAAGAATAAAATAAATTGACTTATAAAGATTTTTCTTTTTTCCATTGCCATAAATATGTGATGAAAACACTCACTAAAAGATGGCGCTTTTATCGCGCCTCTGGTAGGTTTGCGGCACGAAGTATGCTTTGACGATTGATAATATTGATATATATTTTGCTTATATTTGAAATGATGCGAGGTAAATATGAGATATAAATGAACGTCAACAATATTCAAATACGAAAAATCTGAAGTATCGATGAAGGGTTAGTACAAATTATGATAATGTAACGACGAGCAATGCAATTTATACATATATATATATAAATAGTTTTGCATATCTTTGCCATTCTGAGTTTTAAATAAGTGCTTTTAAATGAATAATCATACGCCATTGAAAAAAAGGTCGTGTAGTGATAAAGTATTAGCTGAGATACGGGTATAAAAAGAATTGTAGTCCATAGACCCCTCCCGCGCGAAATATAAATTCCTCTGCGTCGTTGTGTGGTTCACATAACAGTTAACCGCTTGTCACTGCTCAACAATTTACATTTCTGCATTTGAAACGGTTCTTTGACTAGCTATTCCTACGACAGAAGTGAACTCGTATCCGCCATTTGCGAGGATTGAGCTAAAACTAAATTTCAGAAAAAGATATTAATTCACGTTACTATATTTTCTTGTCGCTCTTGGCATGCTATTGTCAAGGATTTAATTAAATATTCCCCAATAATTAAAATAAAACGAATCAAAGCAGATAATAACAGGGTAGCTTTGCAACAGTTTGTGTCAATTTATTGCAGCATAGGGTGGTTAAGTAGCGAGTAATCCTTGAGAGAGCCAATTCTGCTTTCTAGCCAAACAAAACATTGAGGTTTCATTAAATTGACAAATCATATAATTTTGTTATTGAGAAATTTTTAAAAATTCCTTTAACAAATTCAAAATCCTAATGGTCAGATAGTTTCAGGGAGAAATAGCTTGTAGATTATAATAGAAAGCAAAATGATTACGTTGACTAATAAGAAAAAGTCGACGTAATAACAGCCTATCGCGCTGTCAGATATGGCGTAATTACATAATAGCTGGAAAAAATTTACTTTAAACTTAGAAAAACTTTAAACTTAAGTTACATAGCCTGATTTTGATGACAGTTGTTCTAGGCGAATTTAAAACAACGTAAGAACGCTAATTTACGGTAAGAGAACATAAAGACTGGAAGTTTCGTAAAAATGTTAGCAGATAACAATTACGCGGAATTCTAATTGCACACTGTAATCTCTAGAAGATGTTCTTTTTCTTTTTATTGTCGTTATGTTCCAATTACAGCTTCTTTTCCCAACAATTTCAAGTAAGTAGAAATTGGAAATAATTAAGTAGAAACTGTGTTGTTGTTCACTCATTCTCGATAACTAAGTAGAAACTGTGTTGTTGTTCACTCATTCTTTCCTTTCAATTGTAGAATAATGTACCTAATTGTTGTCGTTTTTGCAGAATTAGCTGATATACGCGGAATCAAGAATGTTCAATATTGAACCATAGTAGCTATATGAGTATATGTAAACAACAATATTCGTTCAAATTTTCTCATCGTAATATCATTTCTTTCCTATTAATGACCAACAATTTCAAGCAAGGGTTGGTGAATTTTGCAAAAAAAGTGTTCATCCAAAATTTGCCAAAATTATCACGTAGTATATTTTGACCCTTCAGCTAAATATTAACACAGAATTTATATCATTTCCACCTCGCAGCACTTAAATCCATATTAGGTTACAGTAAGACTGACCCCCTGAAAGCAGCTGCTTGAGGCCATAGCACCTGATATCAGCAGTTGCAATAAGATTATTTTCAAATATACTTTTATTTGTTTGGTACACAATTTTATATTTATCACCCGATGTAAAATATGTAGCGAAAAAGATTTCTGACTCTTGTGAAAAACAATTTTGTCAAATACCTGATATCCGGATTTCATATGTGAGATACAATAGTAATCTCCAAACGCGAACAAAAAACTGTACATATACCAATTGTTACGCTAAACCTCATGTTACTACTCATGAATAGAATGCCGCTAAACCCTTATTGGATTCACATATTGGACTTATTTAATTTCCAACAAATAATACGTCATGCATTTCGTCTCTATATATAAACAAGATTCACAAAATATCTTTATTTACTCGTAAACTAAACATAAACTCTCGGATGATGAACATCAATATCTATTTCTTGAAAAAGTTTAATGGGTTCGAAATTAAAATAAAAATCGAAGCGAAAAGGGCATGATCGGACATTTTTGGAATATTGCTCATTAGACGATAAAACATGATTTATTTTCGATGCTTTACTTTTATTATCATTTTTTTATTCGTAAACTACACCTCCGGTCATTCGCATTATTTCTATACCCCTACGCATTTACGGCTAATTGGATGACTCATTTTGACAGAAAACATCTCGACAATACGTTTAAATTCAAGTAGAATAATATCCTTATTTATTTTACATTAGTTAGTTTAGGCATCCCGTGCTTGTGTAACTCCCCCTGCGGCATTTGCAATGGTGTAACAAGTATGAAATAAAATGAATAAAAACAACACGACAAAAATATAAAAACAGGAAATATTTTAACGAAAGAACGCTTGCGATATTTTTAATCAAAGGGTTTGAGTGGATAATTATTTGAAGTGCCAGTTTTCAACGTATTTCGTTTTCAACGTTCAAATTATCGGCCGCAT
The DNA here is from genome assembly GCF_964204865.1 of Styela clava. NCBI lineage: Eukaryota > Metazoa > Chordata > Ascidiacea > Stolidobranchia > Styelidae > Styela > Styela clava. The sequence continues at coordinate 16,572,115 of NC_135251.1, read as the reverse complement.
TTTATACAAAAACCGCTGGAAACAATAATATTTATCAAGATTGGAGCGAACGTGCTCCGTGTTATGTAACGCTAACTAGTTGTTTGGCGCCGAGCTTTGTTTTGACTTTCGACAGAAAATGCCATTGTGCAATCAAAGGCAAAAAGTTTAAAATGTTAAGCAAATATATTTCTACGGCATTCGTTGTTTAGTAGTATAGTACACAAGGAAGATTTTATATACCTATATATTTATATACTGTCCTCAAAACAAGTTCAAACCCTCGGTTTGAAGATGAACGTATCATGAAGCTCTTTCTTGCGGTGGTGGTGCATGTAGATATTGTTTGGCACAAGGCCTAAAACTATTTCAGTCAATACTGCAGAGGAAATAGCTAGTGGGAGACTTCCATAAAATAAGAGCTATCGTAAACAAACATCTGACGAGATTATTAACGAGATAAAATTGATTGTTAGAACGGGTATATCAAGCTTCCAAGTAGTAAGAAGACAAGATAATAAAGAAGGGTTAGTTGTTCGTACAAGCTTGAGATTGAAATGCACATTCATCTTTTATTTCGTCTGATTTATTTATTTAATCTGGCAACACAAATTATATTTTCAAGTACAACCTAATTAAAGTTAAAATGAAAAGCCGCTGCTTGGCTATCCTCACGCTCATTGTGGTATTGGAGAATGTGTGTGGACATGATGAAAATTACGTAAGTGACTCCACCAAACATGATGTTCCAGGTTATGTGCCAAAAGATTATGTAGACAACAAACCAAGTCATTATCAAGGTAAATTGCCGCCGTTATTATCTCCGATTGCAAAGCATTGAAACTCACACATAGTTAGCTAGCTGTCTTATTTTCGACAATTAAACATTGCTTCCAATTTTGCATAAGTATGCTTTTGTTTGTATGGTACTGATAATACGCATTTTCAATTTTGCAAAATGTTGCAACTCTCAGAGTTATTTTGATTGTTACAACCAGATAGGGTCATGCCGAAGACGTCACAACAAGATTATGGTGTTACAGCTTATCTGCTCGTCAGACCCCTTCAGGGGTATATTGTTTAAACAGAAAAAATGTGCAATCAATTTGCATCTAGAACGCCTCGTTGATGGCAGTACCATGAGGTACCAGTATTCAAACTGAAGCACACCTTAGTTATTGTAAACAAGTCAAATAGAGTGTGCAGATTTAAAACAATACATGTTTTTTTTTTTTTTTGCCGAAGGCTTCATAAAAAATTGCATATTTATGGCAAAAAAAGCAGTGTTAAAAAATTTGCGCGAAATTAAGGTAAAATTGTTCGTCATGGCAACTTTAAAAAAGTAACTGTTAAAAAGCGTCAGTCGTGAAATGTTTAAAAGGCATTTCACCGTAATCAATACTGTTAAAAGGTGTCAGTCGTTAAATGTTTTGAGTAGCATTACATCTTGACTTCTGTTAATTTTGCGTTACTTTTTTAACACCCTGTATATTAACTAAATTAATTATAAAGCATGTTTGACCTCTTTACGTACTCCATCTCGTCTTATTAGTGACGTACACTTCCATACATCATAGCAAACATATTATTTGAAACAATTATTTACATAGATACAGCATGTCGTGGCCCAGATTATCTCGCCCGAATCGTTGGAAAGATTTGAAAGGTTTTTATAAGGGTCATTGATAGATAGACCGGTGTATACTTAGTCAATATAGTATATTACTTTTTTAACTTATATTTATTGTCTTAGATGTTCCAAGAAGGCCATATCCTCCGAACCAACAACAATATGACTACGGCTACGAAGAGGAAGGTATGATAACAAATGGTATTGCCCGTGTAGAAATGAACTGTGTAGATTCATGCAATTGTAACTTGAAATAAACTTTAGCCTTGGCTGTATTAATGAGTATATAATTTGAGAAAAATCTGCCTGACGAGATCGAAATGGTGATCGAGTCAATCGAGTATTTCAAACAAAGCATCTCTAATAATTACATTTCAAATGTATAGCATACGGAAAACTCGTCAATGTTACTGCAATTGAGTGTAGTTCTTACCTATAATGTATCCCGAACCTATAAGATCACTATAAAGAATCGGTATCCCGTTTTCGTTAATTTATTAATATCGATAATTTACTCACTTGATCTCTCTACATGAATCAACTTTTCTATTCAGGTTGTTTCAGATACCCAGCAAACTGTAAAGCTGGATATAATTGTGAATTCGAGGCATCTTGGGAAAGTGATATACTTTCAAACGATGTCTACTTCATAATTTCAGCCAGATTGCCTAAGGGATATTGGGCTGGAATTGGATTTTCGGACGATAGATCAATGGTAAGAAAAATTATTGGTATCAAGTTGTTCATGACGGAAAGCCTGAAATTTAAAATAATTCGAGAGATCATGTTACAACATAATTAGACTAAACACTATTCGCAGTCAAATTTAATTAGAACTTATATACAATTAACAATTATATGCAAAAATTGTGTAGTTCGAAATTCAATTACATCGAAAAGGTTGTTTTGAAAATTAATTTTTCACATTAAATGCATCAAGCTCAGTTCAACAAAACGAAGGCATTTTTTAACCTTATGTAAAATGAAACGCTCCATTACTATTGAATTATAATATTATTGAATTACTCTTATAACATAAGACAAATCTTAACTTAAAAATCTATTCATTGGGTTTCCATAGCAATGGGGTATTTGCTCTTTCATTATCGCATTTTCAATCTTAATTGAATTTTTCAGTTACTTTTTTACTCAAATCCATCCCGTTCTTAAGATGTTGTGCAGAACATAATTTTGCATGCTGATGCTGCCATTCTTGAAATAACTCAAAAGTGGATACGGAAATCATCTTTTGAGCGATGTGCGAAAAATATGTGCGAAAAATATGCAAAAGCATGTTAAAATGAATGAAACCCGATTTTTATTCATTTGCTTTCAGGTCGGCTCTGATGGAATTACAGGGTGGATAACATCAGGTGGTGGCCTGGTGTTGCAAGATCGATATTTGGCGGAAAAATCAAGGTTCAGTGTTCCTGTTGATAGATACTCTGATGTGTCCCCGACATCGTATTATCATCAAGATGGTATGATGGAATATCGATTTAAAAGAAGAAGAAACACTTACGTAAGTTTAGCTGTATAACAACCCAAGTATGACATGTTGTCAGCATGTTGACATCGTACTCAACATATTGTCTGACTGACAGTTCAGTTGAAACGTAACAATGTACTTTATATATCAAAATTTAGATGTTTTACTTTATTACTCAAAATTTTATCTTTTACCAAAAAACCCTAACACCTTCCAATTTTCAGATGACCCTTCCCAAATATTTTTTGTATGTGTACACCATCAACAAAATTTGGTACTCAAGTAGAGTCTGTACCAGGTTAGGGTTAGGCTATAAATTTATTCCCATTTTTCGTATTTTAGTTCTATAATGAGTTCGGGAACTGTCCGTGTTAGCGAAGTGAATATACCCCATGACAATAGGTTTCAGTCATTTTACCCAACTTAATGTAAAGTAGGCGAACAAAATTATTACCATATCGGTAAACACACTTCTGGAGAACTCAAAACCTTGTATCTTTATTGTAGCATTCGGGTGGAAATAAATAATCGCGATTTTGGTAACAGACATTTCATATATGCATATTCTTTTATTCAGGATATTAAAGACAAAAATCTGGAGAAATGTGTTTATTTCTTATTTGCATGGGGAGGTGAAGGACTAGTCACAGGAGAAATCACTGTGCATAAAAAGCAATTCGTCAGCAAAAACATTATATGTCTAGGTAAAAATACATAAACCATATACATAAACAAGAGTTTAACCTCTTTTGTGTTATGAAGCATTCACAGTCAGGCTAGGCAAACGCTAAGACAACTCCAACATGAGTACAAAACATAACTCTGATTTTTTTTTTTCAGGATCAATACACGGAGACATTGGTAAGACTGCTTAAATGTTTATGTATATACCATAGGCAATTCCGTTAGACTGAAACCAAAAATCGGTAATAACGAGTTTGTCCAAATACATTTGACTGATTTGAGTATATAAATAACCATATACGATTTGAACAATAATTATTCACCGTTCGAAATAGTTTTGCACTTTTTTTTTGCAAGTCCATATTCGCTTTTACTTACAAAAGTATTGACCGGTTAGGCTAAAAAACAATCAAGGTAAATGGGTAGAAAGCTGCGTTTCTCAGGTAATCGGTTTGGAAGAGAACAATACTGAAGCTCAGAAATGAATAAATATTAACAACACCCAGTATGGGAACCCGTAGAAATGTAGCACTATCCGATTTACGAGCCACCGTCACATGTTCACTTTGTTTTATTTTGAAATTTATGTTGTAGATATCCCATTGATTAAAATAAGACGTGGTTCAAAATGAGGACAAATGTTAGAATTAGGGACAAATTTATTTTCTAAAGTGCAATCCTAAAAATAAGGACAGATCTTCAAATTAAGAACGGTATGGAAGACTTATATAATTAAATTATTTTAATGAACCTGAAATTGCTCAATAGTTCTGGTTTCGCCAATGCAACTGCTAAAAGTAAAATAACATTAAAAAAAACTTACAACCGGATAACAGAAATTGAGACTTGTGATGCATTTAGAAATAGCATTTTAATTTGGCCAAATGTTGGCAAACACGTATTCTGTAAAACTCTTGTTGAGTTCTCACGTGTGATTTCAATAGGTGTTGAATCGGCATGTTCATATATATCTCTACATGTTTACTTAAATGAAAATGTATAATTTATTTTCAGGTACCAGCGTCTATTCGTCTTCGTCAGGTGAGCATAATTAAAACTATACTATCACACTTGTAAGCTGGTCTTGGAATTCAGAGCCATATACTATACTGAGATTTCGTGAAGTTGAATATTTAAGTCGAAATTTTTATTGTTACGGAGATGAAGATGTATTTTGGAATTTCTGAATTCGTTAGTCAGAATCTAAAAACACATTCTACTCACTCTACAACCTCTTTATATAAAAAGGTCATTTTGTCTATAGATTCACAGAATTAGTTGTTCGTGACAGATAAATTCCTTATATATATTTAAAAAGTTAACCCGCCGATTCCACTCTTTTTTTCAGAGCCAAAGTATGAATACCTGAGACGTCCAATGGGTAAATTTCAATTCATTGATTAAATTTTTAGCATTTATTTTGGAATTTTTAGATTCTTGCATAAGAAAGCCGCCTTGATGAAATATAAAAGTCACGAAATTGAATATTAAACAAAGCAGGTTTGCTATTTGTGTTGAAATAATCACTTTACATTTGTTTCAGAATATCACTACGATCCTTGTAGACGTAAGACGATTTGCAGAAAGAATGAACTTTGCATTCGCAAAGGTCCTCGCGCAACCTGCAAGTGTCCGTATGGGTACAACAACAAGCCAGAAGGCTGCATAGAAGGTATACCACATTTGTATGATGAAACTAAATTTAGTAATATAATCTTCCTTACCCTTCATCAATATTTAAATTAATGTGTCACTAACTCGAGCTCCATCATATTCTAGATCCACATCGAGGATTTCATACCAACTACAACTGATCAATAACGAATAATGAGAAGATGTTTCAATTCGACTTTTAACTAATATTTGATAATGAATTTTCACAAAGGCCTTTTTCCATGGGAGGACAATTCACATATTACATTTGAATTTCTGCGCTGCAAAACATCATGAAGCAAAACTGTATATATATTGTTTATTTTCCATTCTGAAATAGAAATTAAATTATTTACAGAAGTTTCCGGGATTGTAACAATTCAAAGCGATTTGTCCTACATTTAATTTCTGTCTTTTTGATTCAACCCTTGTGCCTCTACGCTTCCGTTGTGGAATTATTTCATATAGGTTAATAATAGCATTTTATGTTGCTTACACCTCATGCCTTCCGTCGATATATACCAACTTGTATTAATATGATACATAAATAAAGCGAATGAAAATATTGGATGTCTTAACATTAGGAACAAAGAAGGCAAAGAAGTGCTCAGGGTCATCTCAACATTCTCATGATATATTTTTACACTTCACGCAAGACAGCTACAGTGGTCGGAGCCCTAAAATCTCACTGGGATTCATTGTTGTCAATAGTTGGCCATTTGCGGCCAGTGAATGACGGCAATGCGCGTTGGGAAATAGGGTCAGCACATTGAACCTTTATTTTCGATGAAAAAAGAAACTTGATATGTAATACAGTAACATGCAGTTGAAAGTTTTAATAAAAGCGAAGTGAAATCTATCGATATATATATATGCTAGCAGCTAGGTCAATCAATGTTGCCAGTGTTGTGTTCTTGTTATTTTGTTCATATTATAAAAATATATAGTGTAGAGCAGGGGTGGGCAAGGAGGAGCAGGGGCCAAAAATGTTTGCCCATCCTGACTGACGGGCCATGTAAGTGTGACGTAAAAAGTTACATTTTATGAACAATATTTACAATGTTACAACTACTAAACTGGAAAACAATAAACCTCGTGCCAAAACTAAATTTAATCGCAATCTCAACAAATTCTTTCAGCTATTTTTTTTAGCAAAAACATCAAAATTTGGTTTTAGTTTGGTTTTGGCAGCATCAGGCGGGTCAGATTAAATTATTAAACGAGCCAGATTTGGCCCGCGGGCCGCAGTTTGCCCATGTCATGTGTGGAGTCTGCAACTTCCCTACCGCTTTAATAATTTTTGTTTTGCATATTGCGTTTACAAATCGTTCAATGATGTTAACTTCACCTGGGCTCTAATTGACACAATAACTAGTGTTTTGGCAACTAGTTGAGATTTCATATTTGAAAATCAAATTAACTAAGTCTTGCGCTGGGTAATAAGAGAAGTCTCAGAAGAGACGCGTCTGCGGCCTGAGAACGTTGCTTTCTACTTTACTGCAACGAAAATTGTTCTAAAATGCGAAGCAGGGAAAATGAAAGAGTGACGTAATAAGCACGGACACTTTTTTCTCTGCCAAAATACGTGCACATTTCCAAGATGTCCCCCTGAAAAAGTTTCTGAAAATAGGTTTCCTACAATGGTGCTAATTACTCAGAAAGGTGCCCTGTCTCTACAAAAGTCGTTTTGGAAAGAATTTGAAGAGATTTGCAGCAGCTAAAACCATCGGGGAATCGATGTTGAACTATGCTGGTTACACTAACCCATGCCATTTCATTTTGCTTATTTTTGATGAATACATTTCTCACGTACTATAAAATCAATGGGACCTCAATGTAGAACCCTGATAAATACTGGGCCCCAGTAAGAATACCCAGTAAGAGGTCCAACGGTGGACTGAGAAACCAACTTTGTACCAACCAACTTCGTGTGGATTGTATAATGTTACAAAAATCAAGACTATCGGTAGGAATGACAAAATAAAAAATTCGAGGGGCTGAAATTTAGATACACTTATATACAATAAATATGGATATTTCAGAATCCTTATTCCTTACCAAAAAAACTTCATCACAAAAGAATTCAATGTCGCAGACGAGAGGTACATCATTCCATTTCACTGCGGACAAACTTACTACGTATATTACATAGTAGTGATGTACAGATACCAGATTTTTTGTCGATACCAACGTAAAAACGCCGATACCGATACACCTATATTTCCAAAAGCCGATTTTCCAAAGCCAATAATATGTACAATTACCACATTCAGTGTGCGGAACAGACGGAATTAATCAGTTGTCTATGAGCAATATTTCCAGTGCAAATTATTTCAGCTCGAAAAACAGATATTCCAAAACATGAGAAATTGATGCATTAATTGCGTGCCACGATAAGGGCCTATTAAAATACTTGAATTAATTGCATCGTAACTTGAACGGTAGCGAAAATAGACAAATTAGTTGAGACGGTTTGGCTGAAAAAATAGCTAAAACCAGGTTAGAATCAGGTTCCCGGGCAGGAGTGGGAATGGTTCAGAGTTAACGAGGCAGATGCCGCGAACACGATCCCTCAACGCAAAAAAATAATTTCAGCATCCCTGTACTAACTTATGTTTTAAAACATTCTGGATCAGACCTAAAACCTGAATACATCGGTTTACATTTAGCCGATACAGATACCGAAAAATATCTGATATCGATACATCTCTATTAGAAAGTCGAACTGGTGTCGCTCGAGTTTGTGAGCGTTAGTTATATTTTACCACGACTGGCGTAGCATCAATGAACTCCCTAATTTGTCAGGTAGTCTCCAGTCTACGCACATATGATAATTCTGACAAAATTTTCTTCTCTCAACAGTAAATACATCAAACAATTTCGAGTATATATGTAGTTTTATTCCACTAGGTGTAGATCAATTTCCAGGTACCATATACTAATTATTGCTAGATAAATATGAGGGAGGATAAATATGGAGGTCACCAACCGAAGCAAAATAATAAAAGGCGCATTACACTACCACCGGATTGAAAAGCAAAAAAATATAATGCAGTTCTGTTTTTCAGCGCAGTTCAAAATTTAAATTATTCTGAACACTCGGTAGTTTATAAATATCAGAGATACCGCAACGAAAACCTCAAGTAAGTGCAGTCGAGCTAGACACAAATTATGAGATATGAAGAGAAATATAGCACAGAATCAGGCAGACATAGAAATATAAAAATGTGTATATTCGTGTTCAAGTGATTTTGTTCCCCTATTCTGCTGTCCACGGGTATGTGGATTCAGAGTTCGGGATATATCTTAATTATATTTTAGAGTCGGGAGTCATTTTTCAAATAGTGGTTACTTGAATAGTCGGGGAATAGAATTGTCGGGGTAACGCCGGAATTTACCGGCGAAAATCGAAGTTGACTATGCATTCTCACAAGACAATTAATGAACGATTGCATACAAGCTTTTGTTATCAAAATTTGAGTTTCTCAGTGACGGAGCTGGAGCAAGAGTTGTCTGCCCAGGCCCGCAATAGCAACATAGGATTGCAAATGTCGTTCCAGGCTATTTGACGAAAAAAACGTACATACCATTTAAAAGCAGAAAATTTTTTAACATTTAGAGGTAAGAGATGAATGCAATTGATCGTATGTTAGTATCAAGTATTACTACGAAAAATCAAGATATCCTGAACAAAGTTGGGCATATGCATTATATACAAATCTTTTCGAATTGTATATTAATGTTGAGGTCCGGATAATTTTGGTCAAGCAGAAGTGCGAGATTTGATATGTGGACTTCTAATAAGTATCAATTGCGCCGATGGAAAACTTTGAATTGGAAGCACGTATTATTACATTATAGAAAAAAAAAGCAATATATATATTTATATATTAACATGTATAGAACTTTAAATGGAATGATGTGTGCAATATAAATCTGATAAATAAGTCAATCAGTGATAATCTCTGCACAAAACCGATTATTATATACCAAAAACATTTGTGGGCAATGGTAAATTGGTATATTGATATTTTTAAATACAAAATGAAGAAAATATGGAAATATATTTCCATTGCCAATTTGGACAAACCTTACGTTTACAGTAGTGCAACCAACGTCGCCCCTAGTCTTTAATGCCCCTCTTATAGAGGACCAGAAAACGCAATAATAACTCAATTATGAACCATCAAAAGTAAAATCAACAGAAATATGGGGGATTCGTCGACAACGTGATATATATGGATGCATGTCTGTTATTTTTGTTTTGTATAGGTTTCTTCTGACACATTCCGTCTCGTAAATGGTAATACTTGTTCTTTACGAAAACAATACTACAATCTTTATATATCCATAGTGCAAAGTATTCAAATACAAATGAAACAGGGGAATTTTCAGTTTTGTCCCGTCTAATGTATTGTCGATCAAAATTAAGTGCATTTGATAAAGAAGCTTTCAATGCCCCATTCAATCGAACAACCTTGTTTACAAGTTTCGACCTAAATTGTATTTGATCTCATTTAGATGAACTTTATAATACTACAGATCACAGAGAACTGGCGATGTTTAATGTTAATATAGCGATGCGCAATGATATACCGCGTACAAGATTTTGTTACACCAAAAAGCAAAAAATTTAGGAAATGAAAGGTGGCATTCGTGGGGCAAATGCAAACCGGTAACAGAAGCAAGTTCAAACATATTAATTCCATACATAATAGCTATAAATAAATTGAAACAAGTCAATAATTTGTTAAACTGGATCTAAAAAGCGAAAGCATGAAATAGAATTTAATGCGAGGTTTTTCTACTTTTCTTATTACCTACTTCTTACCAATTATATTACGTAAATGTGGTATATTAAAAGTTGGATCAATAATTACAAAGTATAGAGCAGGAGAATCTGTAGGTGAAGTCAGTAATCTTGAAAATTCAGCTTGGTGAGGTACCTTCGATTTTGATAACCCTATTTATTTATAACCGGCAACCTGAACAAATAAAAAGACACGTTTGAAGAAAATTGAAAAATAATTTACTTCTATGAAATAGTAGATTATTCAAAAACGTAAAATCGCTTATTTTTAAACACAAAATCGATCAGATACCACAATTTCACAGAACACAATGACATATGACACCAAAACGACACATTGAAAGTTCCACAATCGAGATATCCAGACATAAACATCCGGCTCAAAAACTAAAACGGCCGATCTTCTATAGATACGATTCTCGAGAAGTTTCTCATACAACCAGCATTATATTTGATTGTAAAAATAGAAATATGTCATTAGAAGAGCGTTTCTATATGTGTATTTAGAACTCCTCATAACTAATTTCACATTTCATATAATGAGAGAAATAAAGATCCCGAAAGCAATACATTTCGTCAGTTGGATTTAGGCTTGTGGGAAAAGTTCAAAAACCTAAATAATCTGCAATCTTGTAGAATCAGAGAAGAGCACTACATTAGTAGGACTTTAATTTACCACTGAACAACAATCGTCTAATAATAGCACACCGCAATTTATTGTAAACTAATTAAAAAAGATTAGCGGAACCGCACATCTTAATAAGAAAGTGTACAAAAATAATTTGAGGCATTTTAACTATACATTACGCATACATATAATTACGTACTGTTGAAAATATGAAATGTTAACGTTATTTCGCAGTAATTGCGAATGTAATAATTGAATTCAACGGTCAGGGTGACATGATGGGTTCGATGGAATATTACCAGTAATTACTCCGATGGTCGATGAAAGGCAGATAGAAATCGCTCATTTATTTTCGGCTATCGCATAATAAAAGCAGTACATACCGTGCTTGAATAAGAGTTAGGGATGCCGACATAAAGCGGATCACGTTGGTGAAAATAAACGCCTTTCTATAGCAGTTCAACGTCATATAATGAATAAGTTTAAACAAAACACGTACAAGTGAGGAAAATCACTATGAACGTTGAAGTGGTTTAAAAAATTTCCAACAATCTTTCAAGTAAAAATATAAAATACTAACCGCTGCTTTCAATGCTTGATCCAAATCAGCTTGGAGATCTTCGACATCTTCAATACCGACGGATAAACGAACGAAATTGTCTCCGATGCCTAGAAGTTTACGTTGTTCTGGTGGGACAGATGCGTGAGTCATTATTGCTCTGTAAGAGATGCCAGAATGATAGAATAGTTCATATACAAATATATATACCGGTATATTTATACAAATTTATATGCCCATTTATATTATCATGAGTGAAATTCACTATCAGTAGTTACTAGGAATTTATATTAATTTCGCTTTCAAACCCATATACAGTACCTGAACTAGATAGCCTAAGTGGAACCGGAGCTCGTGGTCCTTCAACGAAGAAACACGAAATATTACACTGATTGATGCCAAGCACATTCATTGCTCAGAGCACAGGTCTTAATAAATTTTCGGCAATAATAGTTTGAAATGATTGATATCGATATACGATCACTGTGCTTCAAGAATTCTTTGACTTGTCATAGATTTGGATTACATAAAAATAGTAAACTCGATGAAATAATTATAAAAAACGCCCCGTTAACATCCTAATTCCGAATTGCGTTAAAAATCAATATGGTAATCCATATGACGGTTGTTCAACAGATAAGGTTACAATAATGATAACAATTCTATGGTTCCATTCATTTGAACCCATGACAATTTCACCTGTATGCTATTGCACCTATGGAATTTTTTTTGTTTTTCGGATAGTCATACTAACCCTAACCCATGGGTTTTAGCACCGGCATATAGATTGAACCCGTGGATATATGCATGGGTTCAAATGTACGTGGGTTCAAATGTTCGGTCACCCAATTTTATATGCCCACGTTTTGCAGATAATCATCGGGGGTGTGGGACTTAGGGTTATATTTGACTGACCTTGCCTTTTCAAAAACACGCTTGCCAATTTGCACAAAGAGTTCGGTTACTTTGTGAATCGTCAAGTTTAGGCCTTACCGATTCCGGTCAGAACAGCCCTGGAACCAAGTCAATGGAATAGTATATTTATGATGAGATATACAGATAATACTTACGGGTGTTCTGCTAAACTCTCGTATCCCCCGAGGCTTTCAGCGAGTATAAAAATTTTCAAGTTTTTGAAGAAATTTTTCGATTGTTCCAAATCGGTTTTCATCCAAAAGGATACCATACCAGAGCACCCGGTCGCCTGTTAAAGAAGATTATCAAGTTTTAAAACAGAAAACGGCATGTTCTAATAACCAAATGTGAATGGGAATATCACAGGAAAAATTGCATTGTACGTGCACACAGCGCATAGGTTGCGATACTAAAACTTGAAATATGAAAAATCCGAACGTTGAATTGTAATTCTGGACAACTTCTAATGACAAAACAAAATCGAGTTGATTTATTTCTCGAAGGATATTCGCAACATACTAATGTAGCGACTAGCGAATGATGCAAGGTTATGCGAGTCAAAAGTAATTGGTCAAATACATAGCATTTTATAAAACCAAACCCAGAGATTATTCTCACAAATCTTACAAGGCGGTCTGTCGAATCCGAATCGCGGTTCAAAATTGCTGTGTCATGATTATTGGAAACACAAATTCTCGATCGCGAAGTTACCAATCTTCCACAGAAGAAACAGTTCACGGTGACATGGCATGACATCAAGAAACGTCTCTTTTACGATTTATTTGTATTTAAAAATGTTTCAAAGTCGAACTAAAGATTTCGAATTCAACCAACCGTAGATGAAGAACGGTACCAGTAGGTAGACCAGTTTGTACGTATTGTTACTTTCTTATTAATCATTTTCCAATTACGAGTCTAGGAATTATGCTTGGTCTAATATAAACGAACAAGCGACAATTCAAGTGCAACAAAATCCAAATGACCGGACGTTTCCACGAAAATGAACCTGCCTCGACAAGACCAATGCGACACGTTGTCAAAAGGGGCGCGCGCCAGGCATCAATCTCACTGGCTGTTACGGACACGCCTCCCTTACAATAATGGTGAATACTCGGACGATATGTTCAATTCAGCGCAGAAAGGCAAAAAGAACAATGATGAAATATCGCATCACGACCATTAATTTCGTACCTACAAAACCATAAAAACTTAACCTCATAACTTCACCAGATTTGTGTTGAAATTGGAATCTGGAAATAAATGAGCATTATCCAACTTCAATTTATGTGTGTGAATGCTTGGCAAAATCAGTAACTTGACATAACACACAATATCCCAGTTTTAGTGTATAAAATCATAATAGAAAGGTGCAAAGTTTAGACATTTTAATTTCTCAGAAACATTAAACTGATAAGGTTATAATAAACTATGAGTTTAGAACATTTAAAAGTTGCTACTGCAGACAAAATCAATCATTCATTGGCAAAATTGTAATTTAATTACACTTTGACTAGACTGTTTTATATCAGGTGTTTTTGTCTGTAGATATGTATATATACTACTTATATGATTTCCAAATAAAGTAACAGTTGAAATAAGTCTACACAATTTTGTCTGATATTGTTCCATTTTATTAATGACTTATTTGACAGGCTAAAAACCTGTTCCGATCGTGTTGGATAAAAAGTTTTAAGAGGTAACAAATTACATACTGCTTGTTTACATAATTTCTAAGATAGCCAAAAACCAGAAAGGCCTATTCAATGGTACAGTCATTCTCAGTTTGTCTGAACTTCATAAATTATAATATTGACTTTAGATCTTTTATCTATGAATCTCGCTAATTTGCCCTGGAGCGCTACACAATGACTGAAGCGTTTATTCCGCTGTCCAAATTGAATTAAATATACAAATACATTCATATTTGATTATACCTAATGTAACTATTATTGAATTTACAAATAATTTGGTATAGTTTTATTTTTAACTTTAGTGACTTCAACAATAAATGTGGCATACATAATTCAATAAATGATATATATTAAAATTGGTTTTGAAAATATTATATTTGTTAATTTTTACTCTTGGATACATTTAGTATATATGCACTATTATAGATTAGAAAATATTACTCATGAATGTATTTGTAACAACGAATTCTAAATTTTACCTATTGCATGCAAGATTATTTATGATAAAACCACGAAAAATTTCATTATGCATAGTGAATCACATTGACTGGAAACAATTGAAAACATATATCACAAATTCTGCTATAATAATATGTCAACCATCAAACGTTTCAAGTGTAATGGTTTGCTGGTCAACCTAACTCATTCAGTTTTCAAGATGCTTGGACAGTTTATTCATCATATCTATGGTGTTACCATTAGTATGATGCACACAGTCCTTATGTGCAAGCTTATGAAAACTTGTTCAAACTTAAACCATTTAATCCGTTTGAAGTACTGAGAAAGACTACAATACAAAATATCACCAAATTGGTAATTGGTTTTTCACCAAATATCATATTTAATATCAATTATCAAGTTATCTCTATCAAATACAAATCATCCTATAAAATGAAATACTGATATGATACTATTGAACTGAAAAAGGCGAAGGCAAAGTTTCATAGAGCTGCCAAGAAAAACAGTATCAGAGATTAGACACCATATTGATTGACACAAATTAACACTTACGCTAGTTCGCTCAAGCGAATGAAATGTTGAAATCTGAATCCTATCAACTACTGAATGAGCACTTGCCTGTTTTTTCATGATTTCGTGTTGAGGATGTGATGGTAGTCCTGGATATTTAACTTTTTCAACAAGAGGATGCTTTTCAAGATATTTCGCAATTGCGATTGCATTTTCTTGATGTTTCTCCATACGAAGTGCCAAAGTTTTAAGTCCTCTATTTACCAAATAACAATCAAAAGCGGATGGTGTTGGACCAGTTGCTGCATGGTACAAAAATAAAAAAACAAATAAATATTATGTTCTGAATTTTTATTAGATCGATATATATAAAAAAAGATTTTATGAACAATCAAAATGAGTTTATGTGAACATACCATATTGAAGAAAATAAAGTCTATCTCTCAGAGCATCGTCGTTCACGATGAGAAGACCCATTACAACATCACTATGGCCATTCATATATTTAGTAGCAGAATGCATACTAATATCCGCCCCGAGTGAAAGCGGCCTCTGAAAAAGTATATAAAGTATGCTTTAAAAGTCAAACACCCATAAATGAATTGAAATATCAAAAAATCTATTAAAGTAATGTATTTCTTGACCACGAGCTTCTGGATTTAGAGATATACAGACAAAATTACTAATTTCATCAAACTACAAATTAAACAACACATTATGATTATTCACATGTACCAATGCCAATTCATAATTTAATTCAAATCTCACTTGGAAATAAGACGACATGAATGTGTTGTCCACAACAAGGAGGCAATCATTTTGTTGCTTAGTGATTTCCGCAACTTTTCTTATATCAGTGACCTTCATTGTTGGATTTGTTGGCGTTTCACACCAGACAATCTAAAGTATTGAAGAATGATCATAACTATTTAAAAAAAAGTTATTTATGTATGTATGGATATAAAATTGCCCAATCTAGATTGAGAAATGCTGTTCATATATCCAAGATCCAATGATGTAGTTTAATTCAACAAATTCGATGAAGAAAATTTTCACATTAGGAACTCTGATCAAAGACTATATTTATGATGTACTTACAATAAAAAAACACATTATTAGGACTCAGATTATAAGAATGAAAAAACAAGTATCAAACCTTAGTGTTAGGCTTCATTGCATTCTTAACATTTTCTATATTAGTGAAATCCACAAATGAAAACTCCAGTCCAAACTTTGAAGCAATTTTCTGAAAATACCTGAAGCAAAATGAAAATTCAAATTGTTTGCTAATCTAGACTTTAAACAACACATTGATCAAGCATCAATATTATAGAAGCATAGATTCTAACACATGTGGAGATATATGCATAATGCATTATAAATACCTGTTTGTTCCTCCATAAACATCATCAGTTGTGATTACATGATCCCCAGATTTCAATAAGTTTATTACTATTTGAGTTGCAGCAAGTCCGCTGGAAAATGCCAGAGCTGAAATATATTAGTTGAAATTTTAATCGTTATATATTATATTTAATAAATGTGATTTTATTGAAATATCTCAAACATCTAATCTCTGAAAGCATTTCACAGTGTGTAAATTTTTTTATACCATTTAAACTGCTTTCAAATTAAAAATTCCAGGCAATTAATAAAACAAAAACTAATAAACTGTTCCGAACCATGCTTTCCTCCTTCCAATGCAGCAACACATTTCTCCAGACATGTTCTTGTTGGATTACCACTTCTACTGTATTCATAACCCTGCACAAAAAAAAAAAAAAACTTTTTCAATATTATCATATACTTTTGCAGCAACAATATGAATAAAAAGAGAAAAAAATTCAATAAAGAAACTCACAGTATGTTCGCCGGGACTAAACTGTTTAAAGGTGGTTGATGGAGTAACTGCAGGAACGACCATTCTTGAATTCCATTGTTCTGGCTCTTGTCCAGCATGAGTTGCAGCAGTTGAGAAACTAATTCAGTAATTCAAAATATTAATATGCGAGTCAGTTATAGATATCTTGCCTTCACCAGTTCATCCATATAGTTTTAGGATAAGATAGGATTTACGTATTTATCCCGGGGGAGAGGAAAGCAGATAAGACAGCTCATCCTTATGGCGAAATACGGCCTCTCCTGCTCTCGTCCGGTTACCATTCCATGTCGGGTATGGGATTAGTTACTTGTTTTTCAGAAGGATGGACTTGATGGTGGAGGAAGCCGTACCCGACCTGCGAACCCACGCAGAGTAATTAGAGGTGCGGTAGAGAGCGTTTTCCTAACGCTTAGCACGATGAGCCACATCGCCGCGCCCTTGGACCCATCTTTGCAGCCATGTATATTACATAAAGAAGACAATTAAAAAAGAAGCACTTTACTTACCCTTTAAAAGGCTCTAACCATAAATTAGATAAACCATTGTTTAGCTGATTAGTCATCTTTCTGTCTCTGTGTTTATACTGTTATATTGAAATATGGGATGAATTTAGATTTCTGTAAACAAGCGATGTAGGCAGGTTATACCGTACTGCTGTACTGTAGATACATGTGTATATACGGTATGGTTCGATACTGAAATAAATGGCTACGGTAGGGTAGGTAACTATGCTATAAAAAAAATAGTTCCATCCATTCTACAGCCACTGGTCTATGCTGCTATGGGAATTGTAGATCTACAGATGGTTAAACAAAGGGCTGAAGAAGAGTGGCTCATACTCATGTACTCGCTAGAATCACAATAAATCAATGATGTAATACCTTCATTAAAGATGGGCTATATCAGTACCGGTACCGTACGCACACTAATCGTACCGATGTCGGTGTGGACAATCAGACAATGTTTAGAGGTTTCGAGGCGGCAAATGAAATCACCCACTTTCACGCGATGTTGAAGCGTCTTACTTATATAATCGATTTAGGCTAATACCACGGTCAAACAATTGTCATGTCAGCATGTAATGTAACGACTGATCGTAAATATATACTACTAGGACTGATGAACTTTCTGTTATTCACTCTTGCATCATAAATACAAAAGTACAATGACGAAGCGATAAAATTTGAATTCCGCGAACAGGCGACGGAGTTACAGGGGAAAGCTCTCTGTAGCCACCTTCGGGACTTTCCCGCCAACACCGTGCAACTAACTTGTCCCATTGTGGCGTCATATGGACGCCATTTCGATCATTCGGCTCGAGTAGTGTAACGCAAACAAGCCTAATTTTAGTAGTTTTAAAAGGCTACTGGGGCAGATTTAAATCAGTAGTTATATTCCGAGGGCGCAGAAATCCGATAGGATGTCTCAATCAGTATCGAACCCAATACGGGGCACTTACATTAAAAACCCACGCCGCTCGGTAACAAACATAATATAGAAGCAACGCACGGTTAGTAAAGTAACATTTATTTCGATTTTCCGTAACACTGAAAAAATATACAGGCAATGCAAGTCAACACACACACATATAGCCTACGAAAAATCGGGAAAGTAGGCAAAATCTTAAACTATTCAAGACCTGCTGATGCTAAGGCTACCAACCGTCCCGGGAATGGCAGGAACCAGGGTTGCCATATTGGCTTTTTTAACGCCAAATTTGCCATTTTTGGCTTTTTTCAAACGCGTTTGGCGTCAGAATTTCCGTTTGGCTTTTTGGCGTTTTTTTTGGCTTTTTTCAAGTCTATTCTAGTGTCTACTGAACAATAGTCTATTACTTGTACTTATTAGCTACTTAATTAACATTAGGATTTCCTGGACCATCGATTTCCTTACCAATGAATAGAGGATAACATGAGAACGCAACAAAGAAATTTTGGTGCTTTGAACCAAAATTCTAACCTGTGAAAGTTTCCTTTTTACGATCTTCCAAAAAGAACAAAAATTTGCTACACAAAGAATGACTATGTGGCTTTTTTACTCATAGCAGTTTTGTACACTGTACAGCACTTCTTACCGTGTTTCCCGGAAATTAAGACAGGATTTAGATTTTTTTTTGAAAGATAGCACTATGGTTTTTTTGGAAGAGGTCTTTTGTGTTCATTTATCAAAAGTAAAATTACATTGTAAATCACGAGACGCATCACATTCACTTGATGACAAAGATCATGAAAAAGAAAGGCATTGCGCTCGACCGACAACAAAGATAAAGTGAGATTTTGGGGTGTGTTTGTTCCTTCGGTTAAAAAAGCCATCGAGGAATTAGCTAATTGTGAATAGTAATCAATTTAATACATCATGGCGAAACTAAAACATTTTCTTTTTAATATCAACTACAAAGTTTGCTTGAGCAGTCAACAACATTATAAAAAACTTTTAAAAACTAATTCTAATTTCAAGTTCGCAATAATTGTTGTACTTCTAACAGGTGACCAATCTGAAGAAGCATCACGTTCAGCTGATAACAAAGTTCATGAAATTTCTAAGGGCTATGGTAGATTTGGTTAATCCTCTGGCTAGAGATATCGTTAGGGGCTTAGGTAATTGCATTTGTTGTCCCATCATATGAAAGCAGAAGACTTGAATACCGATGAAAACATCTAAAAATAATATTGATTGTCTAATTATCTCAGTTTTATTGGTTGAATAATCAGATTGGATTATTTATGCATTTAGCAAATTTTATTTGTTATTTCAATACGCTTTGCAATTTCTGAATAAATTTGAAACAAGCTTTTGAATTTAAGCTTTGTAACAATTGTTGTGATTGTACAGGTGACCAATCTGAAGAGGAATCTCGTCCATTTGATGACATCGATCATGAAAAAGATATATATTGGACCTGATGGAAAAAGCTGAAATCGTTGATCGTATAGTATACAACAGGGGTGGGCAAGGTTTTTTAACCAGGGGCCAAAAAATTTGCCCATCTCTTCTGGCGGGCCATGTAAATCTAGTTACATTTTATGAACAATATTTACAGTGTTACAAAGAAAAGGTGGAAAACAATATGCCTCGTGCAAAAACTAAATTTAACCGAAATTTCAACAAATTTCTTGAGCTATTTTTAGGTAAAACATCGAAATTTGATTCCAGTTTGGCTGTGGAAGCATCAGGCGGGCCAGATTAACCAACGGGCCTGATTTGGCCCGCGGGCCGTACTTTGCCTATGTCTGGTATAGGATATAGATAGATTACTGGAACTGACATGTCGTATAGTATAGATTACCATATCAACGGAGGATAGGGTGAATACATTTCAGTAAGTAATATATCGATAGTGTAATGTTGGAGACAAATATATATTTTCCGCGAAATAAAATAAGTAAAAAATACTGCAGTCTATTTGTCGGAATCGGCGGATAGATATTTCAAAAGAAAAACTAATAAATGTCAGGAATTGAGAACCCGTGAAGGGAAAATTACTGTGTGTTCGTTCTTCTTTGATCCTTGTCAAAATAGTTGAATTCTCATCGAAGCATGCCCAGGTAGGCATTAAAATGACATCGCTATTTTTACACAAGTCATATTGTATAACTTTTATTTGCATTTTGTGGCCGTGGTTTGAAAACCCGCTTGTACCTCGTACTTTGTAGCTATGAATGAGGATGATTTTTTTGGGCCTTTTTCCAACCTCAATTATAATCTGTTGGCCATCACATCCAGGGCAGCGAGAAGGATTTGCAATGAATAGAGAAGATTTGCAATGAATAATTACTTGGTTACAATTCTTATCGCTGTAGCATGGTGATCATGGTATATTGCGGAACTAGTCAATTTCTTCCCATATTTGTTTATTGAAAATGTGACAGTAAGTAAAACGAACAGAAAATATGTGCTGAGGAAAAAACTGAAAAGAAATGGCAGAATAAAATTCCATTCAATTTTAAATCAAAGAATTATTGGCCCAATATTTCAAAAAATATTTAAATCGATCAACCCAACAAAAAGTTATACATACAATTTCCTATGAATCATAGAAAATTATGGTATCTGTACTCCGTATCAGGAACGTAAAATATTCATCATACAATTTAGTCAATTTCCTGAATATCTTGATTATTTTTAAGTTTTTATAATTATATTATTAATGTCTAATCACACTGACGAAAAACATTTTTACAGTACAAATTACAATTTTTGGTGCCAGATAGCTGTAAAATATTGTCCTGCCCATTGAATCACAACAAATACGTGATATTAATAACATTTTTTCCAGAAGAATAAGAAATTACTATTGTCTCTGAACTAAGTTGATGATATTTTAAGGTTTTTTTTCAGAATTTTTTTTTTTTTCTTCTGGCAGCAGTTCAATTTGAACAAATCATACATGAATAAATGAATAATTATTAAAAAGCAGTTCATTTTTCAAAATTTTTTTTTTTTAATTTTGTTCCTGGCAGTAGTTTCTTTTGATTTCTGAGAAAATATAAATTGAAACACATTGGCTTGGTATTTGTCCACAAAGAAATGATTCACACATCAGAACTTTAGTCCAATTTCAACAAATTTATCAACAATGATGCACTTACCAGTTTTGCTCACGAGTTTGAGCAAACTACAACAAAAAAATGTATAATATGAGGTTTTTGTTAGTTGATAATACTGACTGAAATGACTAGATCAATGAGTTTGCCATGCTAAAATTATTTCATTTCGAATAGACGCATTAATGAGATAATCATGACAGTGTATTCTTCTTACACAAAAAAGAATTGTTCATCTGAACAACCAAATTGTTCTCACCCACCACCTCCTTTGAGTAAATGATGATGAAATACATCTCCATTAAATGAGCAAGTGTACAAATAAAAAATAAAAAAACGAAAGATATGTCAGTGTCACCAAACCAAAAAAATTCTAAAATTCAATTTCAGTTTTTCCTGTCTCTAAAAAGAAACACAGTTTTACAAATTGATCTCAAGTGAAACTGTTTAAAATGTCAAATTTTGATTCAATGTAATCTTTAAACATCACACAAATTAGAGATTTGGAATTTTTTTTAAAAATTTTAAAATCATATTAAAGCAATACTTAGTGCAGCTTACGTGGTATTTGAAACACACTGGGCATTATCACAAAGAAATTTTTAGTAAACTTATAGCACATAAAGCATCATTGTAAGCGAAGGTCCAACCAAGTTTTTCATAGGAAAGCTACAAAACACAGGAAAAAGGCAAGTTTCAAAAGCTCAAATGTCATCAACTCTATGATAAAATAGCAAATACGGAGTCCTAGATATTCCTTCTACATCTGTCGGTGAAATAACGTCCAATAGTTCCTTTTGAGTAATGATTCTGGTTCGTTCATCATCTGCTTCCAACCAACTATCTTCGTATGTTTGTAGACGCTCGTCCATATCTTCCTTTCCTGAGTTAGCATATGAACAATAAAATTATGTTATTTGTTTGGCAAAAATACCACGGAAATTAAATGAAAGCTAGATCCATTGATTCTATTCTAATTGAGAGATTTTGTTGAGGAAAAAGAGCACCTCTTACATTTCTTCAAAAAAATTAAGATTTGGATATTTTGTCACATTTAGTGCTGTAATCACAGGGCCAGACTTTGACGAGAGGCCCTAGTCTATAACATTTGTGAGTCCTCTTCCTGGCGACATCATTGTTGATTTATTATGCTGTCATAACAGACATTTCCACATAAATGTATTATGGCATCACAAGTGAATTTTATTAATGGCCCAATTACTGATAAATAAAAACATAATATAGATATAGCCATAGAAGAATATTTTCTAATGGTTAAAATGGTAGAGTTCAAATTTAGAAAAATTCATGTATTTGTTCTGGTTTGATTTTTTAACAAAAATACTTGTAATATAACAAACAATCGTAAACTCACCTCGACTAAGAGATGAGTTCATCAATCTCACATATGACAAGTAATGGCCGCTTGAGATAGTTACACCACTGTGAATGATTATTCCGAATAGTATGTACTTTTCTTTACTTCTCCCACAAGAAGAAGAACACCATTGGTGAAGACATAATTGCAATGGAACACTAAGACAGCTATTGATTTTCGACACCTGAATGAGAATTGTTTATAGTTAAAATGAAAAAGTTAGAACAGGGCTAGAGACAAATGATATCTGATGATACAGAGAGAACTGTCTGGCACTACTAAGGTTTGATACAAACAAGACAGCAGATCCGATATATCAGGGTGGTCCAAGGTTGTTGCCTTCGCGGGCCACAAAATTATTTCTGCATTGTTTGCGGGCCACAATAGTGTCATAACTAGGTAAACAGGGCAATACAAAACAAACACTTTTCTTGTGCAAACAATTGATCATTGTTTGTCATTTATCAAGCTAAAACATGCAAAATACGCCAGAACAATCACTGAAATGTTCATCTACATTTAATGTAAGATTTCAAACTCTTCACAACAGAGAAAGTGCTCCCGCAAATGTAAGTACTCTCGAACATCGATGGGGTTCTCAAAGCAAAATTTGGAAATGCTCATTGCTCACATGATAGCAATATGGCGTTTTTGACTAGATTTGCCATAACTGCTAAATAATTATCATATTTTACCGAATGTGAGGTACAGAAGAGTAATTACTATTTTTCTAACATACGAGAAGCATTTTTTACAATACCATTTAGGCTGGTTGCAAAACATCGCTGGAAAGAATTCTATTCTCAGGCCATTACATTAAAATTTAGTTATAATACCTGTTGAAATATATTGCCAACCAAAAAGATAGAAAGCCAGTGAACAATTTGGACTACTCGGGCACACAATTCAACTACGCTAGACGCTAGTTGCTAGCCGTGACACTAATCAATTCAGTGACATTAGTGATGTAACAAGATTTTGAAAAGATTTTCTGGTTATTTTTATGACGAAACAACACCAAATGCGATTTTCGATTACCCTTCAACAAAGGCGACGCGGGCCACAGGTAATGACGCTGCGGGCCTGGGTTTGGATCACCCTGCAATATATGGTTGGTAATGTCACCACCAGGATTTGCAATTCATTGACAAATGAGGTAAGAGCATTTTAGAAAACACTTCAACTACTGAAAGTTTTTTGTGGGCCTGGTAGTTTGCTGGTTAAAGCATTCAGATCAACTTGATGGCATCGCAGGGAAAATTTTGGGTTCTAATTCCATGCACACCACCTCATCCGGAGTGAAATCAATTAAATAGTCAGTGTCGAATCGGAAGGATTCTGGCCCTTCAAATCTATAGTAGCTTCTAACCTAGCAGTGACTGCTGGTACAAAGCCTTGTTCAGCGCAAAAGGCACATAATCGTGTCATATAAAAAACAGTAATTAGTTCAGTAATAAAACTCGTTTAAAACGAAGTAAATTTTTTCCCCTAAAACAATAACTCATCTTTTGTGTCCAATAAATTTTGCAGACCTAGTTAGCAATGACTGCTTTACAGATAAACCCTTGTAATAAATAGATCCTGATGAGTATGAATTTAGTAATATGTTACAGACAATGCGCGTCTGACTTCTCTAGTAGCAATGGCTGCTATAATACTAGCTGATTGCATGACAGGAGCGAGACAAAAAAGAACTTACAGTGCCACAAAATGCATCTCCTCCAGCATGGGGTTTGGAAGTTGCAAATCTTTTCAAATGAAAAGTCAGGATAGGCGGAAGACTAGAAAACTGCAGTTTGCGTTCACCTTCAGAGTACCTAGAAAAAATAAGTCCATTTACATTCAATTTTTCAGACAATTTTTAGGATTTTGCTCAGTGATTAATGTATTATCCAGTAAATGAATGATTATACAAATTGTACACTATGATGCTAAACTAGAAACCGATTATGAGGATATTATATATTCAATACAAATTATACGAAGACTGGGTAGTCAAAAAGAGATAGTGACTCTGAAGTTAATAAAAATGTTGAAGCCTCATAAAGACACTCAAAAATGAATTTTTAACAATAACATAGTGACTAACTAGACTGAGTGAGACCTGCAGTCAAAATGAAAACTTCCACACTAAATACCTGCAGCATTTATCACAATAGTACTTGTTTTCTCCTTCAAGTATTTCATGACAAGTGAAAGCAGATAATCCCCACATAACAGAACAATTGTCAGTCAATTCTTCATCCTCGTCATCAGAACTTGACTACATGAAAACAAGAAAACCAATTGAACATTGGTAGCACAAATAGAGCATCAGATCCCACATCTCAAATATCCTATGCTTTGACAAAAAAATTACATGCCATTTCTCGGGGGCTCCAGAAGTATGTGTACCAATATGGAGGTGACTATTTTGTTCGCCTAGTTTACATCAAGTTGTGTAAAGGAAATAAAAAACCTATGGGCATGGGGTGTATTCATTGGGCTAACACAGACAGTCCCCGAACTCGCGATCAAACTAAAATCGAAATAAAATTATGGCCAAACCCCAACCTGGTACACATACTACAGGAGTACCATTTAATATGTATAACTACAGCAGCCAAGGATGAACTAAAAGTTGTATTCTGAGAAATCGAGAATTTGTTTCAAATATTGAACCAATCCAAAATTTGAATAAATGAATATCAGTCTTTCACAAAATTACACCATTCAAATATCGTGAAATTTTATAAAGAAAAGCATCATACAATTTGATATAAATTTGTAAGGGTTTATAAAAATTAAATCAGAAGATAAAGGCCCTTTTCAAAAACTAAATGAGACTATATTAGAAATATCCGGTAGGCGTATATAAGTAAAATAGGTATACAATAAGCTATATACTTCTGATAATTCTTCTTTATTAGATTCTGCAGTAAATGCCAAAGCTTTTCTGCTCTCTCGAACTGGCAAGCTGATGTCCTGTAAATAGAATACAGATTACAATATGTGATATTTCACATGGAATGCTACAGTTTTATTCAGAAAACGGGAAACTACTTTAAATTTACATATAAAAACAATAAGTAATATTATCATTCTGTACTTCGTATGAAAACACAAGATACATGACCAACAAACTTATTGTAATCTAATACTGATACATATATCCAAGTGCAAAATCAAAATTGATATGAAACAAATCCATAATGATTGGATTCAAAAAATGAACTTTAGAATGCTAAATTATTTGGACAGTCGGACAGACATTTATACTGCTGATTACAAATATATAAATTCACTAACATCCCAGCATGAATTATGAAAATGGACATCAACAGTGGATGTACCCAGTGGCGCAACCAACGGGGGGGGTTACGGGGGTCGTGTCCACCCCGTTTGAAATTCGTTTTTTTTTTATTATCGTTCTACGTTCAAACAACGTCGTTCCACGGTCATACCAATCCGGTGAAAACTACTTTTTTCCAGTGCTTTATCACCTCGACGTAATTTAACACCGCCCGACTTCAATCATACCTTTTTGCTGTTAGTTACGTAATAATCGCTATCCCCGCGTATATGTTTGTATTCGAAAATGAGATATGTTACCTCAAAAAGGTAGAAATCGCGCGCTGTCGATGCGAATTGAAAGCGACAATAGCATAATGCTATCTCTTTCTCTCTTGTGACGAATACTCTCGTGCTTCATCATCTTGACGCAATGTAACGCCGCCCGTCTTCATGTTATAATAATGCAGTAGAAACTCTCAAAATCTGGATACGAAAATTATTTTCGGAAAAATATTGATTTTTATCGCAGCCATGTGTGGTACGGCAATAACTAACAGTCGTCGTGAAAGGTTTTCAATAAACTCCGACTTGAAGTGCTTATACGACGTCGAGGACGTTTTTGGTTGAAAATTTTTTACATTTGTTATCGTATATTTCAATTTAGTCAAGATATGTTGTGCGCCTCGGCAATAAACTTAAAAGCAAATCCTGCCTTAATTAATTGTTTTCATTCTCAGTTTCGATAGTTATCGAACTTACCGGGAAATTTTTTAATTTCTTGCACTCTATAAAATAGCTTCTAAATATTATTTGGTTTCTATCGGAGATTTTATCGTTATCCCGGCGTCGTTAATAACAATATCGTTCATTTTAAGTTGGAGGTATTGGTTTATAATCAAAAAATTATAACACATAACATGAAAAATTTAAATCAACGCCGACTCAAAAAGTAAAACACGTTTTTCCATCTTTATTCTCCATTATTGGCGGACGGAAATTTGGGAATCGGGTTTAACTAATTTGATTATGATGACGATGGTAAACAAAAGTACACAAACATACCATACCGTTCTTAGTTTTTAGTCGTTATTTCTCTGTCCTTTCTTCTTTCTATGTGCATATTAAGACCATAAAACGTGTTTTATTTTTGAACTCTGCGCTGATTTGAATATTTCATGTCGGCTGTTATGTATTTTTGTTTGTAAATGAATACCGCTAACTTAAACTGAACGATGTTGTCATCAACGCCGGATGCCGTCGAAATCTGCGATAGATATTAAATACTATTTACGAGCTATTTTATACGCGCTAAATTACAAGAAATGAAAAAATTTCCTGTTATGTTCGGTCACTATCGAAACTGAGGATGAAAACAACTAATTAAGACACAATTTGCCGAGGACGCCTGAACCATCTCGACTAAGTTAAAATACACGATAAGAAAATATTTTAAATCAAAAACGTCCTCGAAGTCTTATAAGTTCTTCAAGTCGGCGTTTATCGAAATTCTTTCATGTCAGCTGTAATATATTGCCGAACCACACATGGACGACGCTAGGATATGTGCGCCATATTCGGGATTATTATACACACGAAAAAACAGTATTTGAAGTTTGCGATATTTGAATTTTAATTCGATTTGGACATCCCTGCATTAAATTAGTCAGTTTTTAGTTGTGTTTCCAAAAATTAGTTGTAAATCAATTATTTTAATTGTCATCATGTCTTCCGGTGAGCTTCAGTTTAGTTTAGAACTTTTCTGGGGGTAGGGTCGGGAAAAGGTCCATTCGCAAGAAGTGCATTTTGTTTTTAGTCTTGACGAATTCACCCAACGAGCAAGGCGCGGCACTAGGGAAACACTGGAATTTATTCAAGCCGTGTTTCACTATCCACGAGGCGCAAAGCGAGGGAAACGTTGAAAATAATTAACAGCTTTACGTTAGCAATTCGCTGGAATGTAATGAACGGCGTTTGCTACCCACGAGGTGCAAGACATAGCGAAGCGCCGTTAATGAACGAGTGCAAGGTAAGCTGAAGGCTGGGATTTAATCGATGGCGTTTCCCTTTTAACCACGAGCAATTTATCGCGTTTCAGCGGGGCGACACCTAGAGGCGTTGCGACTTACGTCGTGGTTGCACTGTGTAAATTCCGGTCGGACCCCCCCCCCGTTGAAAACGGTCTGGTTGCGCCACTGGATGTACCCCTTGTGGAAAATTACAAGGTCAAATCCAATGAATATTACATAGAATCAGAATGGTCAACTAATCTAATAGAACAACTATTTCATAGAAATGGTAGAATCATAACTATATTCAATAATCTTGAATAGGCATTCTTACCATAAAAGGTTCTTTTCTCTGGACGCTGTTTTCACATTCCATACATCTTATTTCATTAACAAGAAGACCTTGGAATAAATTTTCCACAAACTTGAGTGGTTTTTTGATTTCCTCTTCATCAATGTCTTTATTATTTACTAATTGATCGTTTACATTTGCAATCAAATCCTCCGGTTCAAGAAATTCATCTTCAAAACCATTGATCTTTGCATCTTCTGTATCAAGTTTTTTGTATTGTGAGTTTTGACTTGATTTGAGTATAACCTTGAAAGGATTTCGTTTCCCACTCTTATTAGATTCCACTAGTGAGTACGACTTGTTTTTATCAGTTTGCCATGGCAATTTAGATTTGTTCAAATTGGATGAGAAAGGTTTGCAAAAACTTTTTATTCCGTTACCGATATTCAACTTTTTTCGTTTGGTTGGAGGTGACAGGGAGGTGATGTCACACGAATTTGGTCTCTTTGTTGGTGTTGATATCAGTGATGAACTGCTTTTCTGAACTATATTGTCTGAGGTAACATGCCTTTTTGTCAACTTCCCAAAACAGCCAGAACTCTTCACATTCACACTATTTTCATTTTCTGTTAATGAATGTTCATTACGCATTAACTTTATGTTAGTTTTTAATTTATTTTCAACATTGGTAGGTGATTTTCCACCAAAATGTTGAACTGGTTCTTCGCTATTGGATTTCACTTTTAATGGTCGCCTTAAAAATGTCTTCATGTGTTTTTTTCGAGAAGCTGTTGTCCTGGATACTTGTTTTATTGGATTGATATTCGGATCTTGATTTTCTCTTTGCGATTTCTCATTTGTACTAGATACCACCACAGTGTCACCAAACTTTCTGCCTCCAAACACCTTGCAAGTCTTGTCAGTGATCTATAGGAACAATACAAATTTTTTAAGGAAAAAAAATTTTCAAGCCAAATCCAAAAACTTACTCGAGTGAATGACAGGATGAAGTTAGGAACAAGAATTCAGATGTTAAATATAATATATATGATAAATTATATCCCATTTTTGTTACATTTGTCAGTTTCTAACATAAAATATAATCTATGTCATACTTTTCTGAGTAAACTTTGCAAAATGCAAGATAGAATGCCAGAACATCCAACTATTAGAACACAGACAATAGAAATCAATAGTTATATGATATAATAAATGTTGGTGTATGACAGGGGTGGGCAACGCTTTTAGGCTCGCGTGCCAAAATCGGCTAAATTTAACGACAAAATTCTTCCGTGTGCCGACCAAAATTAATAACAATGCTTCGATACTTTAAAAGTAAAAATACACAAGAATAACCTTTAAACGTGTACAAACAGATTCACTATTCAGGGAAATATCAGTTCGACAAGTAGATTTGATTGCCTTTCTTATTTTATATATGTGAGACTTCTGCTGCTGCATTACAGTTGATAGAGATTTTACGTTGGGTTTATATTTTGTAACTTTCAAAGAAATACACGAACTACTGGCTTCATCTTTCGGGCTACTCCTGTTACGAGACTTAATAAGGTTCGCAACTGAGAACATGGGTTCACAAGCACATGCAGATGAAAACATGGAGAGTAATGGAGTTGCGCAAAGTTTTAAGACACGAAGAATTTTCGGGAATGGCATCCCAATCACGCAATAGTTTGTTTTCTGCACTTCTCTCCTGTATTCCCTGCTCTTATCGCTTAAATTCCTTTCGAAATCAATTTATGAGTTAGCAAGTAACTCTAACCAACATGAGCTGTAGGACTTCATAAATCAAGCGGAAATGAAGAAAAAGGGTGGCACAGACAAACTATATTACGTAAAGTGTAGTAAAATGAATGCTGCGCACTTCTCGACTAAATATCACGAAAGCTCACTCATTAGTTACGTCATAATGTATTTGCAGCCATATGCCATGAAAGGACAAAAAGAGTTTAAATAAATACCAATTATTACAAACGATTATGAAAAAATGAACACCTAGTCTCATCAGATAAGTTCAAGAGTCTTGAAATTTTCTATCTGAAGGAGAATGAACCCATTTCCGAGGCCTCGCTCGCGTGTCGAATAAATAGGCTGTGCCAAGGGTTGCCCACCCCTGGTGTATGATATAGTAATAATTGTGGCCATTCTGCTCGTCCGCCAAAATTGAAATTTAGAGCAAACTCCTCAGTAAATACATTTGAATTATCAGAGTAAATACTGATCCCTAATTTTTGTATCATTTTCTCAAACTATGACTGGCGACTCAGTTTTTACAATTTTTACTTTATACAGATTCACCTGCTTATGAAATCAGTTTAAATATCTAACCATTGGTTTTGATAAATTCTCGCTTTTATTCTCTCCATCCAATGGTTGCATTGCATCTTGCAGAATACTGAGAATACATCTCAAACATTCTTGGGCATCTTGTTGGGTATATGGCTCAAATGCAGGATAAACTTTCCTAAATTAAAAACAAAGTAATTTATGTAGAATATTTTTAAAGTTTATTTCATTTACGATTTCAGGTATTTTTGGAGAATTATAGAAGTGTATTATAGATTCAAAGAGAAATTGACGCCTATTTCCCTATGCTGACCGTTTGAGACACGACACACTTGCAATAGCGGTAACACACCACCAAAAATCTCAAGAATCAAACCCTGTAGGAGATAATTACTAGTCTCCTCCATGGTGCAGAAATAGTTCAACATAACCAATGGTCAATTAAGGTTTCCTTCTCCGAAGAGTTACCTGTATAGGTGACTGAGAGAATTCTAATGGTGTTCAAAATTAATAACCTCTAAAAAGAAGAAGTTAAAAACCAAACCGATTTGAAAATTCCCTATTGTAAATGAAGAATAAAATAAAAAAGTTATACAAGCCTTTACCATGACATCGTTTTTTCAACAATAACGAAACATCATTACCTCAAAATTTGCATTAAATCTTCAGGTCGCACGGCTTTAATATTTTCTTTGTCAATTATTTCATCTGATGAATTGAGAAGAACATCTTGATTGTTTCTCATGTGAATGAAGAGCTTTTGCAATTCTAAATAAATAACAATATGAATGGCGAATGCAATTTTCAAACTAATGCTTCACAACAATGTGATAGGAAATATCGTAAAATTTAGTTTGAAAATGGAAATTTGAAATATTAACTTTAAAAAAAGCTACATTAATAAAAAGTTGATTGGTATGATAACTTTATGTAATAATCGGGGGCATCTGCCATCTGTAAGTTAACTCGCGTTTTTCTAATATATTAAAAGACTTCTATATAACCTAATTACAACATTTTAAATAGAACATAATCAATAGGAGAACTTCCACTCAGACTTCACATTTAACATTTAATTCTATCGCAACATGACATTTCATTTTTCATTGTCAATGTATGATAAATAGAATTCAACAATTTTAAAATACCGTATAACATATTTGGTTATTTTGCACAAAAATAGTATAAGAAAAAAAATTGAAATGTTATTTGAATGGAACGAAGCAAAAAACAATACCTAAAAATATAAACCTCAACACGGGTATTGATCAATATAAAATACTTTCACATTTCACGTTAAATTGGAAAGAACATGCTGAAGGTATAATTGGTAGCAACTAAAGCACGACTTGAAAATTGACACTTCCTCTGTCTTAAATGATGATCAATAAAGTTACTTATTCTTTATATATTTTTCCACACTACAAGTTTAGTAATGTATCCTTTCAGATATTTGCTAGAACTAATGGTCAGCAAAAAAATTGGTAATATGTACATGCCTTTTACTGGTTTGATAATGCTTTCTATTTTATAAGTCTCAAACTCATTTCACATAACTTGGTTCATTAGTCAATCATGTGATATTGGATGAAAAGGTGAATTATTGCAATTTAATACAATATATATAGCTTTGGTCCACAGAAAGATGAGTGATAACAAAAATCCTAATGAAGTAATGCCAAAAGCAGAAGAATTTACTTCAATGAATTCTTCAATTTATAACTACCAAATATCAAGATTTAGACCAATTTCAAAGGAAAAATTAAAAGTCCAACAGACCAACCCCATAATTTTTAATACCAGTTTCGTTGATATTTTATGAGCAAACAATTTATATTATGTTCATGGTATTTTCATTACATCATCTACAAGAATAGGTAAAAATATTTACAAATCTGACATGAATACAAAATAAAAAAAATAATTTATATTCACCCAGAAGTAATTTCAGATTGTCATCGTTGTTCACAGCATTACCAGAACATTCAATTGAACCATCTTTTATTTTCTCTGCAATCTCTGTCAGACATTTTTGAAAACCAGGGCAGTAAAAGAGAATCTGCATCAAGATAAAAATGTTAGACTATAACATATAATGTTTCTATGGTGGAACTAAAGGATGGCCAATGCTCCATAAGTTACTATTCCAAATACCTTCGAAAATAATCAATCACTCTGCATTCCGAATATTTTTAATTATATCATGTGAAGCGGATAAATATTTTTAGCATGTATTTATAATGATCCAATATCAAGTCATGACCATCTTTGAGTCCTGACCTAATCTAAGATGAAACCATGAAAACGGATAAGAATGGAATGATAGTGGTGGGTACTAATAACATCATAGTACTGAATTTTAGTTTTTACGTCAGACAGGCATTTCACTTGACCAATTTTTAATCACCAAAATAATAAGATACAGTCAAAGATTTATCAAATAAAATCCAATATTCAAAAAATGCCAATTTTTTGAAAAAAACTTTTTAGAATTAAAATTTTAGTTCAGTTTACCCGTAATATCTGTCAAGGAAAATGGAAATAGCTTTACTAAAAATCTGAATTTATGTTACTAAATATGTTTATTACTTATACCTATCTAATAAAAATTTCAGCCTATCAATCCCCATGCCAGAATACCTAATTAATCATGCCTTATGGCTTCCAGAGTTATCAATCAACATTATCAAATTACTAGTATTAAGTGACAATACCTGCAAAACACTATTGAAAAAACAAGAGTTTCCTAAATTTCTCAATCCAATGAAAGGTACAATTGGAAATTCTTCGAAATCATCTAATCCATAAGTTGAAAATATATCATCTGCTGTTGATTGGATATCTGGAGTTGATGGTATATCCATCTAATTCATATATTATCAAAATATGGGATATATTAAAATATTGAAAAGTGGAATATAAACAATTTCATTGTAATGTATTTAGCAAGAAGGGAAAGTATTATTTTTTTTCAGTATTGTCAAAAACGATAACTTGAATAAGATTCTGTAGTTATCTCAAAGAAATGGTAACTGGGTAAGCTCATACGGTGGGGTACAGATCCCTGATTCCAAGAATAGCCCCCACATTAAAGGACATCAATATACCCGTTAAGTGCAAACCCCTCCTTTGCAAGACCTGGATCCAAGTCTGGGCCTCCATATTGATTTTTATTGTACAAAAAAATATAATAATTTAGGTTATTATTGGGACAAGCATGACGCGATATGAAGCATCTGACGTGGTGCCACTGCCAGACGCCCCTTGTTTGTGAGACAAACGGAGTGTTTGTTTTGTTGAGCCAAATGGAGGGAAATTCTTGGAGTTTGTATAGTGTGCCGTACAAAATGTTAATCCAGTAATCTTTAATTAAAGAATTGACGAACAAAGATTACTGGATTATAGTCTAACTGTTATATATATAGTGCAGTAGTACGGGAACTAGACTATATCTGTATAATAATAGTTTAAATTCATGTAAACATCACAACCGATAAAACAACTCTAAAATATTTAACTATAATCCAACTGTAGTTATTTTCAATTCAGATTCCATATCCAGATTTCTTTCTTTGCTTTCGTAGATTTTGTTTTTTGACCAATTAAAGTAGAGTACGGTAGGCTACCGGTACCTCAACGTCTGTAATCTGGTACCGGTAATCAGGCAATGGAAACTGTCAGACTGTAGATTAAAAACATTCTATGGTTTGCAAGGTAAATACCATATGAAAATGAAACTACCGTAAAAAAAAAATAATGTACCGGTACCGGTACCTAATGCTGTATTGACATGCGAACAATTTAGAACTCAAAGTTCGGAATGTTTTGTGTCAAACCTCTATTGGAGCCAACATTTTTTTTCAATAATTATGCAGAAGCAAATAGCGTTTTACGGGTCTCACTGATTTAATCTAAAGTTTAGATCCTTAACCAAACTTGGCTTGCGCCTTGCGGAGCACTCGACAGGATTGGGGAACCAACAAAGATACCTCTGTGAAGCTAGCAGCAAATCACGAAATTGTGACTGACAGAATCGCAGAAAATACCCACGCGTAAAATTATATGTTCCCAATGATTTTTAAAAGAAAGTGTATATTTTGATTAGTTTTACAATAGCAAATAAAGCAAAACAATCATTAACTACACTACTTGTATTGTTAATATATAGTAAACAAGCTAAAACGACTATTACAGTGCATAAAAATTTTTATACTATTTTGAGAGTTGTTTAAAAATGACTGAATTTTCGTCGTTTAAGACGGTCGTTTCATGAAAACCTCCAATAAAGGCAGCATTGCAACACCATTGGTAAAAAGTAGAAACCTCAAAGATTCGATTTCATTATGTCAGAACAGTCTCAGCATGTTTTGACTTGGCCATATATAATACTAAACATAGCGTATAATTTTCAATTTTATGCACAATGTATATACAACAAATTTAAAACTGATTTTGTATTTCAACTAAATTTACTGGATAGTAAATCAAAGAAGATATTTTTCTCTTTGTCACACAACAATAATGCACTTCATTAAACTTAGAATAAGTTGAAGAAAGTCTAAAATACCAAAAAAAAATTTACGCCCTCATGTGGATTTTTTTCGGAATTTCACAAAATTATCGTTTTTGAAAGAGCGATTTCTCAAAAACCGCCAATAAAGGCAGCACTACGACACATTCGGAGAAAAGCAGATACCCTATAGAATTGATTTCATTGTGTCAAAACAGTAGCAGCACGTTTTGACTTGGCCAAATATAATACCAAACATAGCGTGTATTCAAAATTTTATAAACAATGCAGACGTAACATATTTAAAAATGGTTTGGTTTTTCAACAAAATTTACTAGATAATTTATCAAACATCTTTTTCTCTTAGACATACATATATACTGTAGGTCCATTAAACTTGGAATGAGTTGCGGAAAGTATGAAATAACAAAAAATCATTTTACGCCCTCTTGTTAATTATTTTCAAATTTTCGAAAAATTATGTTTTTGAAACAGCGATTTCTCAAAAACCGCAAATAAAGGCAGCACTACGACACATTCGGAGAAAAGCAGATATCCTATAGATTCGATAATAATATGTCAGAACAGTAGCAGCACGTTTTAACTTGGCCATATATGAAACCAAACATAGCATATAATTTTCAATTTAATTAACTATGTAGATGTATCATATTTAAAAACGGTTTGGTATTTCAACTAAATTCACTGTATACTTCATCAAATACTTTTTTCTCTTGGTCATACATCAAAACTGTACGTTCATTAAACTTGGAATAAGTGGCAAATCTTAAAATAACAAAAAAATGCTTTTACGCCCGCTTGTGGATTTTTTTCGGAATTTCAAAAAAATATCGTTTTTGAAAGGGCGATTTCTCAAAAACCGCCAATAAAGGCAGCACTACGTCACATTCGGAGAAAAGCAGATACCTTATAGATTTGATTTCATTATGTCAGAACAGTAGCAGCACGTTTTGACTTGGCCATATATAATACTAAACAAAGCGTATAATTTTCAATTTTATTCACAATGTATAGACAACAAATTTAAAACTGATTTTGTATTTCAACTAAATTTACTGGATAGTAAATCAAAGAAAATATTTTTCTCTTTGTCACACAACAATAATGCACTTCATTAAACTTAGAA
The DNA here is from genome assembly GCF_964204865.1 of Styela clava. Taxonomy (NCBI): domain Eukaryota; kingdom Metazoa; phylum Chordata; class Ascidiacea; order Stolidobranchia; family Styelidae; genus Styela; species Styela clava. The sequence continues at coordinate 16,535,772 of NC_135251.1, read as the reverse complement.
TAAGTTGAAGAAAGTCTAGAATACCAAAAAAAAAATTTACGCCCTCATGTGGATTTTTTTCGGAATTTCACAAAATTATCGTTTTTGAAAGAGCGATTTCTCAAAAACCGCCAATAAAGGCAGCACTACGACACATTCGGAGAAAAGCAGATACCTTATAGAATTGATTTCATTATGTCAAAACAGTAGCAGCACGTTTTGACTTGGCCAAATATAATACCAAACATAGCGTGTATTCAAAATTTTATAAACAATGCAGACGTAACATACTTAAAATTGGTTTGGTTTTTCAACAAAATTTACTAGATAATTTATCAAACATCTTTTTCTCTTAGACATACATATATACTGTAGGTCCATTAAACTTGGAATGAGTTGCGGAAAGTATGAAATAACAAAAAATCATTTTACGCATTCTTGTTGATTATTTTCAAATTTTCAAAAAATTATGTTTTTGAAATAGCGATTTCTCAAAAACCGCCAATAAAGGCAGCACTACGACACATTCGGAGAAAAGCAGATACCCTATAGATTCGATATTACCAAACATAGCATATGGTTTTCAATGTAATTAACTATGTAGATGTAACATATTTAAAAAACGATTTGGTATTTCAACTAAATTTACTGTATAATTCATCAAATACTTTTCTCTCTTGGTCATACATCAAAACTGTACGTTCATTAACCTTGGAATGAGTGGCAAATCCTAAAATAACAAAAAAATGATTTTACGCCCTCTTGTGGAGTTTTTTCGGAATTTCAAAAAAATATCGTTTTTGAAAGGGCGATTTCTCAAAAACCGCCAATAAAGGCAGCACTACGACACATTCGGAGAAAAGAAGATACCTTATAGATTTGATTTCATTATGTCAGAACAGTAGCAGCACGTTTTGACTTGGCCATATATAATACTAAACATAGCGTATAATTTTCAATTTTATTCACAATGTTTATACAACAAATTCAAAACTGATTTTGTATTTCAACTAAATTTACTGGATAGTTCATCAAAGAAGATATTTTTCTCTTTGTCTCACAACAATAATGCACTTCATTAAACTTAGAATAAGTTGAGGAAAGTCTAAAATACCAAAAAAAAATTTACGCCCTCATGTGGATTCTTTAACAAATTTCACAAAATTATCGTTTTTGAAAGAGCGATTTCTCAAAAACCGCCAATAAAGGCAGCACTACGACACATTCGGAGAAAAGCAGGTACCTTATAGATTTGATTTCATTATGTCAGAACAGTAGCAGCACGTTTTGACTTGGCCAAATATAATACCAAACATAGCGTGTATTCGATATTTTATAAACAATGCAGACGTAACATATTTAAAAATGGTTTGGCTTTTCAACAAAATTTACTAGATAATTAATCAAACATCTTTTTCTCTTAGACATACATATATACTGAACTTCCATTAAACTTGGAATAAGTTTCGGAAAGTATGAATAACAAAAATCATTTTAAGCCCTCTTGTTGATTATTTTCAAATTTTCAAAAAATTTTCGTTTTTGAAAGAGCGATTTGTCAAAAACCGCAAATAGAGGCAGCACTACGACACATTCGGAGAAAAGCAGATACCCTATAGATTCGATTTTAATATGTCAGAATAGTAGCAGTACGTTTTAACATGGCCATATATGATACCAAACATAGCATATTATTCTCAATTTTATTAACTATGTAGATGTAACATATTTAAAAACGGTTTGGTATTTCAACTAAATTTACTGGATAATTCATCAAATACTTTTCTCTCTTGGTCATACATCAAAACTGTACGTCCATTAAACTTGGAATAAGTGGCAAATCTTAAAATAACAAAAAAATGGTTTTACGCCCTCTTGTGGATTTTTTTGGAATTTTAAAAAAAGATCGTTTTTGAAATAGCGATTTCTCAAAAACCGCCAATAAAGGCCGCACTACGACACATTCGGAGAAAAGCAGATACCTTATAGATTTGATTTCAATATGTCAGAACAGTAGCAGCACGTTTTGACTTGGCCATATATAATACCAAACATAGCGTGTATTCAAAATGTTATAAACAATTCAGACGTAACATATTTAAAAACCGTTTGTTATTTCAACTAAATTTACTAGATAATTTATCAAACATCTTTTTCTTTTGGACATACATTTTACTGTACGTCCATTAAACTTGGAATGAGTTGCGGAAAGTATGAAATAAAAAAAAATCATTTTACTCCCTTTTGTTTATTATTTTCAAATTTTTAAAAAATTATCATTTTTGAAATAGCAATTTCTCAAAAACCGCCAATAAAGGCAGCACTACGACACATTCGGAGAAAAGCAGATACCTTATAGATTTGATTTCATTATGTCAGAACAGTAGCAGCACTTTTTGACTCGGCCATATATAATGCCAAACATAGTGTATAATTTTCAATTTTATAAACAATGTAGATGTAACAAATTTAAAAAGGGTTTGTATTTCAAAAAAATTTGCTGGATTATTATCAAATATATTTTTATCCTTGTCGCACGTCAATATGTCTATTAAACTTAGAATAGGTTTCAGAAAGTATAAAATAATAAAAAACATTTTACCTACCCTCGTGAATTTGTTTTAAAATTTCGAAAATTATCGTTTATGGAGTGGCGATTTCTCGATAACCACCAATAAAGGCAACATCACGACACATTCGGAAAAAGCACATACCTTATAGATTCGATTTTATCATTTCAGAACAGTAGCAGCACGTTTTGACTTGGTCCTATATAACTCCAAACATAGCTTATATTCTTCAATTTTATAAACAACGTAAAAGTAACAATTTGAAAGGGGTTGAGTTTCAACCAAATTTGCTGGATAATTAATTAAATATCTTTTTTTTCTTTGTCGCACAATATTACTGTACGTCTAAACTTGGAATGGGTGGCGGAAAGAATAAAATACCAAAACTCATTTAAGCCCTCTGGTGGAATTTTGTTACTTTTAAAAAATTTTAATCGTGTTTGAAATAGCGATTTCTCGAAAACCGCCAATAAAGGCAAAGAGTTCGGTATTTCAAATGAATTCACCTATTCCATTATTTTACTTTTTCAAACACCGATACTGTGTGTTGTTTTATACGTCTCGCAACGTATTCCAAGTCTAACCGACGTACAGTATTAATGTGTGACAAAGAGAAAAAGATATTTGATAAATTATATAGCAAATTTTGTTGAAATACAAACCCTTTCAAAATTTGTTTCGCCCACATTGTTTATAGAATTTAGAATACGCGCTATGTTTAGTATTAATTATGGCCAAATCAAAACGTGCTGCTTCTGTTCTGGTTTGGTGAAATCGAATCTATAATGTAGCTGCTATTCTCCGAAAGTGTCGTATTGCTGCCTTTATTGGCAGTTTTCGAGAAATCGTCTCTCCAAAAACGGCATGTTTGGGAAATTGAAAAAAAAATATATAGGTTGTAAGACATTTTTCATTGTTTGATACAATTTGCAACTTATTCCAAGTTTAATTAACACATAGTATCGGTGTTTTAAAAAGTAAGAAAACGGAATATTACGATATTAGGTGAGTTTATTTGAAATACCAAACTTTTTTAAAATATGTGAACATCTACGCTATTCAAATAATTGAGATATACGCTATGTTTGGTATTATAAATGGCCAAGTCAAAACGTGCTGCTACTGTTATAGTATAGTGAAGTCGAATCTAAAAGGTATTTGCTTTTTTCCAAATGTGTCGTAGTGCTGCCTTTATTGGCAGTTTTCCAGAAATCGCCCTTTTAAAAACGATTATTTTTCGAAATTCAGAAAAGAACCCACTATAGAAAGCGTGAAATGTTTTAATTTTTATATTTTAAACTTTCTCAATTAATTCTTAGTTTAATAGACGTACAGTATTTATTTGCGACAAAGAGAAAAATATATTTGATCAATTATCCAGCAGCTTTAGTTGAAATACAAATCCATCTTAAATTTGTTACGTCGACATTGTTTCTAAAACTGAGAATACACGCTATTTTGGTATTATATATGGCCAAGTCAAAACGTGCTGCTACTGTTCTGACATATCAAAATCGAATCTATAAGGTATCTGCTTCTCTCCAAATGTGTCGTAGTGCTGCCTTTATTGGTGGTT